>NC_091995.1:21497060-21699560 GCF_044704955.1 Pristiophorus japonicus | reverse complement strand
TGTATGAAGCAATGCTGCCTGTTTGTGCGTTCCCCGGTCAATTCCTATTTCACCTCCACTCCCCCCCCGCCCCCGAGTCTCAGTTTGGGGGTCACGGTGGGGGGGGGGGGGGGCCAGGGGAGTTGCTCTGGTGGAGATGGCAATGTTTGGGATGAGACATTGAACAGAGGCCCATCCTGCCTGTTGTGCTGGCTTACGTGGAAGTTAACCACGCCACAGCACTACTCGACAAAGACACAGCATCTGTCCCAATGCCTCCGAGAAACAGACCAACGGGTGTTTAGCTGGTGTTTGTGGGATCCAACTGTGCGCAAAATGGCTGCCATGTTTACCTACATGCGCCACTACACTACAAAAACAACTTATATTTATATAGCGCCCTGAATGTAGTAAAACATCCCAAGGCGCTTCAAATTAGGGCGGCTGACCAAAAGCTTGAGCAAAGAGGTAGGTTTTAAGGAACGTCTTAAAGGAGGAAGGTAGAGAGGGGGAGAGGTTTAGGCAGGGAGTTCCAGAGATAAGGCCTTGGCAACTGAAGGCACAGCCACCATCGTGGAGCAATGAAAGGTAAGGATGCGCAAGAGGCCAGAATTGGAGGAGCGCTGATATCTCAAAGTGTTGTGGGGCTGGAAGAAATTATAGAGATAGGGGAAGGGCGAGGCAATGGAGGGATTTGAAAACAAGGACGAGAATTTTGAAATCTCGGCGTTACTTAACCGGAAGCCAATGTCGGTCAGTGAGCAGAGGGGTGACGGGTGAGCGGGACTTGGTGCGAGTTAGGACATGGGCAATCGAGTTTTGGATCAGCTTAAGTTTACGGAGGGTGGAAGGTGGGAGGCCAGCCAGGAGTGCGTTGGAATAGTCAAGTCTGGAGTTAACAAAGGCATGGATGAGGGTTTCAGCAGCAGAAGAGCTGAGGCAAGGGCGGGCTCGGGCGATGCTACGGAGTTGGGAAAAGGCGGTTTTAGTTGTACCGTGGATATGTGGCTGGAATCTCATCTGGGAGTCAAATATGACCCCAAGGTTGCAAACAATCTGATTCAGCCTCAGGCACTTGCCGGGGAGAGGGATGGAGTCGGCGGGCTGGGGAACGGAGTTTGTGGCGGGGGACCGAAGACAAGGGGGTTAGGTCTTCCCAATATTTAGTTGGAGGAAATTTATACTCATCCAGTGTCGGACAAGCAGTACGACAATTTAGAGACAGTGGACATTTACGGAGTGCCTCATCAGGTGCCTCAAACGTCTGGAACAAATCACGTACAAATAAATTATTGTACGCGAAGTGCTTCAAAACGTTGCAGAGACCCGATAAGGTGCTCGCTGTAAATGCAATCCTGACTCTTCTCGGAACCAAACCAACAGGGAGAGGTGAAGATTTCACTTCTACAACATCTGAAATCCAGCAACTTCGGGACGAGACCATTGCCGATTTTCAAATTTCGGGGTCAAGAAAACCGAGTGCGTTTGTATGCTACCGAGACAGACAAAGTACTAATTGGTGGCGTGAGTCAGGTCGGGTCAAGGGTCATTCGACAAGGCTCGGACCGATCGCATGCCATGTAAAACATAGCAGCAAAGCCGATAACTCAAGGAAGCAGTTGAGGCTAGCTCATTGAATGTATTCACATCACAGATAGATAGATTTTTAACCAATAAGGGAATTAAGGGTTATGGGGAGCGGGCGGGTAAGTGGAGCTGAGTCCACGGCCAGATCAGCCATGATCTTATTGAATGGCGGAGCAGGCTCGAGGGGCTAGATGGCCTACTCCTGTTCCTAATTCTTATGTTCTTATGATGTTCTTATGTTCTTATAATTCGATCGGCACGCCGGTTTTTGGAGAATAATTCCGGATTTTATTTTCATGTATATCGAATGGGATTTTCTCAAACATGTCCGATATTTGGACAGCCAGATTTGAGCCGCTGTGTCTGTAAGTTCACAGTGAGGCAGCTGACTGTTGAATAAACAGGATGGCTTTTGCTCTGCATCTCTCAAACAAAGAGAAGGGGGGGGGGGGGGGGGGGGGAGATCAACAAGGTGTAAAATAAGCTGAAGGAGGAATTCCACCGCCTGAGGGGCACACCGCGTGACTGCGTGCCTCCTTGACAACGCCTTCGAACCACTGATACTTGCACATTTCGCCCTCCTGCCTCCGCTCGCTCCCCAACAAAAGGCTCACCCGGGAAAAGGTCAGAGAGAAAAGGAGAACACAAAAGAGGCTGAAACCAATTTGTCGGCTTTGCCCATGGCCCCTCGCGCTCCACTGAACACAACACGTACATCGCCTGCAGCTCAAAGGCCATCCAATTACAGGCCTGTCCTCAGCACAGCAACAAACAGCAGACAGCCATGTAATAATCAGCAACAGAATTACATGAAAACAAGATCGCAACTGCGCCACAAAGTATATTAGAACATAAGAACATAAGAATTAGGAACAGGAGTAGGCCATCTAGCCCCCCGAGCCTGCTCCGCCACTCAATAAGATCATGGCTGATCTGGCCGTGGACTCAGCTCCACTTACCCGCCCGCTCCCCATAACCCTTAATTCCCTTATTGGTTAAAAATCTATCTATCTTTGACTTGAAAACATTCAATAAGCTAGCCTCAACTGCTTCCTTGGGCAGAGAATTCCACAGATTCACAACCCTCTGGGAGAAGAAATTCTTTCTCAACTCGGTTTTAAATTGGCTCCTCCATATTTTGAGGCTGTGCCCCCTAATTCTAGTCTCCCCGACCAGTGGAAACAACCTCTCTGCCTCTATCTTGTCTATCCCTTTCATTATTTTAAATGTTTCTATAAGATCACCCCTCATCCTTCTGAACTCCAACGAGTAAAGACCCAGTCTACTCAATCTATCATCATAAGGTAACCCCCTCATTTCTGGAATGAGCCTAGTGAATCGTCTCTGTAACTCCTCCAAAGCTAGTATATCCTTCCTTAAGTAAGGTGACCAAAACTGCATGCAGTACTCCAGGTGCGGCCTCACCAATACCCTATACAGTTGCAGCAGGACCTCCCTGCTTTTGTACTCCATCCCTCTCGCAATGAAGGCCAACATTCCATTCACCTTCCTGATTACCTGCTGCACCTGCATACTAACTTTTTGGGATTCATGCACAAGGACCCCCAGGTCCCTCTGCACCGCAGTATGTTGTAATTTCTCCCCATTCAAATAAAATTCCCTTTTACTGTTTTTTTTCCCCCAAGGTGGATGACCTCACACTTTCTGACATTGTATTCCATCTGCCAAACCTTAGCCCATTCGCTTAACCTATCTAAATCTCCTTGCAGCCTCTCTGAGTCCTCTACACAACCCGCTTTCCCACTAATCTTAGTGTCATCTGCAAATTTTGTTGCACTACACTCTGTCCCCTCTTCTAGGTCATCTATGTATATTGTAAACAGTTGTGGTCCCAGCACCGATCCCTGTGGCACACCACTAACCACTGATTTCCAACCGGAAAAGGACCCATTTATCCCGACTCTCTGCTTTCTGTTCGCCAGCCAATTCTCGATCCATGCTAATACATTTCCTCTGACTCCGCGTACCTTCATCTTCTGCAGTAACCTTTTGTGTGGCACCTTATAGAATGCCTTTTGGAAATCTAAATCCACCACATCCATCGGTACACCTCTATCCACCATGCTCATTATATCCTCAAAGAATTCCAGTAAGTTAGTTAAACATGATTTCCCTTTCATGAATCCATGCTGCGTCTGCTTGATTGCACTATTCCTATCTAGATGTCCCGCTATTTCTTCCTTAATGATAGTTTCAAGCATTTTCCCCACTACAGATGTTAAACTAACCGGCCTATCGTTACCTGCCCTTTGCCTGCCCCCTTTTTTAAACGGAGGAGTTACATTAGCTGCTTTCCAATCCGCTGGTACCTCCCCAGAGTCCAGAGAATTTTGGTAGATTATAACGAATGCATCTGCTATAACTTCCGCCATCTCTTTTAATACCCTGGGATGCATTTCATCAGGACCAGGGGACTTGTCTACCTTGAGTCCCATTAGCCTGTCCAGCACCATCCCCCTGGTGATAGTGATTGTCTCAAGGTCCTCCCTTCCCACATTCCTGTGGCCTGCAAATTTTGGCATTGTTTTTGTGTCTTCCACTGTGAAGACGGAAGCAAAATAATTGTTTAAGGTCTCAGCAATTTCCACATTTCCCATTATTAAATCCCCCTTCTCATCTTCTAAGGGACCAACATTTACTTTAGTCACTCTTTTCCATTTTATATATCTGTAAAAGCTTTTACTATCTATTTTTATGTTTTGCGCAAGTTTACCTTCGTAATCTATCTTCCCTTTCTTTATTGCATTTTTAGTCATTCTTTGCTGTTGCTTAAAATTTTCCCAATCCTCTAGTTTCCCACTAACCTTGGCCACCTTATACGCACTGGTCTTTGATTTGATACTTTCCTTTATTTCCTTGGTTATCCACGGCTGGTTATCCCTTCTCTTACCGCCCTTCTTTTTCACTGGAATATATTTTTGTTGAGCACTATGAAAGAGCTCCTTAAAAGTCCTCCACTGTTCCTCAATTGTGCCACCGTTTAGTCCTGGTTTCCAGTCTACTTTAGCCAACTCTGCCCTCATCCCACTGTAGTCCCCTTTGTTTAAGCATAGTACGCTCGTTTCTGACACAACTTCCTCATCCTCAATCTGTATTACAAATTCAACCATATTGTGATCACTCATTCCGAGAGGATCTTTTACTAGGAGATCGTTTATTTTTCCTGTCTCATGACACAGGACCAGATCTAAGATAGCTTGCTCCCTTGTAGGTTCTGTTACATACTGTTCTAAGAAACAATCCCGTATGCATTCTATGAATTCCTCCTCAAGGCTACTCCGTGCGATTTGATTTGACCAATCAATATGTAGGTTAAAATCCCCCATGACTACTGCCGTTCCTTTTTCATATGCCTTCATTATTCCTTTGATTATTGCCCGCCCCACCGTGAAGTTATTATTTGGGGGCCTATAAACTATGCCGACCAGTGACTTTTTCCCCTTACTATCTCTAATCTCTACCCACAATGATTCAACATTTTGTTCATTGGAGCCAATATCATCCCTCACAACTGCCCTGATATCATCCTTTATTAACAGAGCTACCCCATCTCCTTTCCCTTCTTGCCTATCTTTCTGAATCGTCAAGCATTAACCCTCTCAGAGCCAGCCCTTTTCCCAGCGGAGGGGATTAACCCTCTCACCCACCTCTCCCCATTCACAGTCAGACCCCGGGCAGCCTGTTCCCAGAGGGGATTAACCCTCTCACCCACCTCTCCCCATTCACAGTCAGACCCCGGGCAGCCTGTTCCCAGAGGGGATTAACGCTCTCACCCACCTCTCCCCATTCACAGTCAGACCCCGGGCAGCCTGTTCCCAGAGGGGATTAACCCTCTCACCCACCTCTCCCCATTCACAGTCAGACCCCGGGCAGCCTGTACCCAGAGGGGATTAACCCTCTCACCCACCTCTCCCCATTCAGTCAGACCCCGGGCAGCCTGTACCCAGAGGGGATTAACCCTCTCACCCACCTCTCCCCATTCAGTCAGACCCCGGGCAGCCTGTACCCAGAGGGGATTAACCCTCTCACCCACCTCTCCCCATTCAGTCAGACCCCGGGCAGCCTGTTCCCAGAGGGGATTAACCCTCTCACCCACCTCTCCCCATTCACAGTCAGACCCCGCCTGTTCCCAGAGGAGATTAACCCTCTCACCCACCTGTCCCCATTCACAGTCAGACCCTGGGCAGCCTGTTCCCAGAGGGGATTAACCCTCTCACCCACCTCTCCCCATTCACAGTCAGACCCTGGGCAGCCTGTTCCCAGAGGGGATTAACCCTCTCACCCACCTGTCCCCATTCACAGTCAGACACCGGGCAGCCTGTTCCCAGAGGGGATTAACCCTCTCACCCACCTCTCCCCATTCACAGTCAGACCCCGGGGGCAGCCTGTTCCCAGAGGGGATTAACCCTCTCACCCACCTCTCCCCATTCAGTCAGACCCCGGGCAGCCTGTACCCAGAGGGGATTAACCCTCTCACCCACCTCTCCCCATTCAGTCAGACCCCGGGCAGCCTGTACCCAGAGGGGATTAACCCTCTCACCCACCTCTCCCCATTCAGTCAGACCCCGGGCAGCCTGTTCCCAGAGGGGATTAACCCTCTCACCCACCTCTCCCCATTCACAGTCAGACCCCGCCTGTTCCCAGAGGAGATTAACCCTCTCACCCACCTGTCCCCATTCACAGTCAGACCCTGGGCAGCCTGTTCCCAGAGGGGATTAACCCTCTCACCCACCTCTCCCCATTCACAGTCAGACCCTGGGCAGCCTGTTCCCAGAGGGGATTAACCCTCTCACCCACCTGTCCCCATTCACAGTCAGACACCGGGCAGCCTGTTCCCAGAGGGGATTAACCCTCTCACCCACCTCTCCCCATTCACAGTCAGACCCCGGGGGCAGCCTGTTCCCAGAGGGGATTAACCCTCTCACCCACCTCTCCCCCATTCACAGTCAAAAAACACTGCGGTGCGACAAAAAAAAAAGGAACACAGGCTGCTTCTCAATATTGGCGTCTGAAGCATTGGTAGCGGGAATGAGGGTTTCATTGCTGGAATTTTCAAACAGCAGCAGATCTTCCATCAGGACACTTCGATGGGCAGAGCAGCTTGCCCTTCAGTCAGTGGCTCCAGCAGGGAACGCTCCATTAGTGTAACTCAAACCCCCAGCAGTGGGAACACAGAGTCCCATTCTGTTAATATCATTAGCTGGGCTCACAGCACGAGTCTGATTGCCGCAGCAACTCTATCGGGAACGTCAGACTGCAGCGCACAGACAGTCTGAACATCCCAATCGGTGGATCGACTGAACTTCGCTTATCCGGAACCCTCGGGACCTGGCCTGTTCTGGATAAGGGATTTTTCCGGACGAGGGGTGGTCACGTTAAATTGGATGGTACAGGTCCTGAGCAAGGGGATAGCGGGGCTGGCTGGCTTGGAGCTGGGAGTGCGGCAGAGAGATCACGGGGTGGGGGGAAGTGGGTGGATCACGGGATCAGGCCAGCGATTGTGGAAGTCGGCAGCGAGGAAGGGCTTCAATTTGTTCATGTCGGAGTTCTGCATATGCGCCACCCGGTGGCCGGGAATGGTTCTGGACAAGGGGTGGTTCCGGATAAGGGAGTTCTGGATAAGGGAAGTTCAACCTGTACCATTTCGTGGCGGACCCTTACAACCAGCAGATCAAAGAAAATAACATAAGGACATAAGAAATAGGAGCAAGAGTCGGCCATTCGGCCCCTCGAGCCTGCTCCGCCATTCAATAAGATCATGGCTGATCTTCTACCTCAACTCCACCATCCCGCACTATCCCCATATCCCGTAACTTTAGGGCAGTCAGTCCTGGTTCTACCAGGTATGTGTACCCAGCACAAACACTGCCCCAATTCACATTAAAGTGTTACAACAAGCGGACCTGCAGAGTGGAGATTGTACAACTTGAGGGGGACGTGGATCTCTTACACAATGGGGGTTGGGGAGGGGAGAAAGAAGGTGAGGGGAAACAATGGGGACAAGGAGGGCCTCTTCTAATCAGCCTTTCTGGCAATCACATGGATTTGATCTTACAGCACAAAAACTGGTCACATGGCCCAACTGGTCCATGCGGTGTTTATGTTCCACACGAGCCTCCTCCCATCAGCATATCCTTCTATTCCTTTCTCCCTCATGTACTTACCTAGCTTTCCCTTAAAGGCATCTATACTGTTCGCCTCAACTATTCCGTGTGGTAGCGAGTTATCCACTTTGGTGGTTAAAAACAGGAAGGCAGATTATTATCTGAATGGTGACAGATTAGGAAAAGGGGAAGTGCAACGAGACCTGGGTCATGGTACATCAGTCATTGAAAGTTGGCATGCAGGTACAGCAGGCGGTGAAGAAGGCAAATGGCATGTTGACCTTCATAGCTAGGGGATTTGAGTATAGGAGCAGGAAGGTCTTACTGCAGTTGTACAGGGCCTTGGTGAGGCCTCACCTGGAATATTGTGTTCAGTTTTGGTCCCCTAATCTGAGGAAGGACATTCTTGCTATTGAGGGAGTGCAGCGAAGGTTCACCAGACTGATTCCTGGGATGGCAGGACTGACATATGAAGAAAGACTGGATCGACTAGGCTTATATTCACTGTAAATTAGAAGAATGAGAGAGGGGATCTCATAGAAACATAAAATTCTGACGGGATTGGACAGGTTAGATGCATGAAGAATGTTCCCGATGTTGGGGAAGTCCAGAACCAGGGGTCACAGTCTAAGGATAAGGGGTAAGCCATTTAGGACCGAGATGAGGAGAAACTTCTTCACTCAGAGATTGTGAACCTGTGGAATTCTCTACCGCAGAAAGTTATTGAGGCCAGTTTGTTCGATATATTCAAAAGGGAGTGAGATGTGGCCCTTACAGTTAACGGGATCAGAGGGTATGGAGAGAAGGCAGGAGTGGGGTACTGAAGTTGCAAGATCAGCCATGTTCATATTGAATGGTGGTGCAGGCTCGAAGGGCCGAATGGCCTGCACCTATTTTCTATGTTTCCACATTCTCACCAGTTTCTGGGTAGAGAAGTTCGTCTTCAATTCCCTATTGGATTTATTAATGACTGTCTTATGTTTATGACCCCTAACACTGGACTCCCCCATGAGTGGAAACATCTTCTCCACATTTACCCTATCGAATCTCTTCACAATTTAAAAGACCCCTCAGGTCACCCCCTCAAGCTTGCTCTTTTCTAGAGAAAAGAGCCCTAATTATTTTTCAGTCTTTCCCGTATGTGGGATCATCCCAGCTTCCACCGACAGCTCGCGCAGAGTTAGCTGATCATAATTGGGCTGGTAATGTAGGTGGCACCATCATCATCAGAGGGGAGATAAAATTAGCCCTGCTGCCTGGCCATGAAGGCTCTTCAACTCGTTGGATCTCATTCTGCCAGAATACCAACCCTCCCATCTCCTCATTACACCTTCACTTAATATGCACTGCGGGTGACCTCTGCGACCTACTCGAGCGCTACACTTCCATCTGCTCCTCCATCTCAGGGCTACTGAGCATCATCTCGCCCCTCCCTCACTGCCGAGCCATCGTATCACCTGCATTGTTATCACTCCCGACTTCCCTCTCTAAACCCACCTCCCCCCCGACACATGTCCTTTCACAACAACTACTTACATTTATATAGTACCTTGAACGGAGTAAAACATCCCCAAGGCGCCTCACAAGAGCGATTACCAAACTATATTTGACACCAAGCCTCGTGGGTACAAGTCCCACTTGTCATGTATGTAGACCATGTATACTAACTGTATTGTCACATAAAGTGCGCCACCAGAGGGCACTGTGGTGGGAGACTTGAGGGTCACCTGCATAGGTGTGCAGGGCCCAGTATAAAAGGCTGCCCACAATGCTTGTGCCTCACTCTGGAGTTACAATAAATGGGACTAAGGTTACAACAGCTCAAGTACAATACTAGACCTCGTGGAGTCATTCATAAGAGTATTAAAGACATAACAACTGGCGACGAGATTACAAACTTTCACACAAAAATGACTAACATTGGTGCATTAGAAAAGTTCTCAAGAGGGTGAAGATTGGAAAGCCTTTACGGAGCGTCTCGACCAATATTTTGTTGCAAACGACCTGATAGGCGATGATCCGGCCACGCTGGCAGATAAGCGCAGAGTTATCCTGTTGACCAGTTGTGGGCCCGCGGTCTACGGCCTCGTCAGGGACTTGCTTGCACCAGACAAAACAACGACCAAGTCATACGAGGAGCTGAAAGTGCTAATTTGGGACCAACTCAAACCAAAGGAGAACATCCTCACGGCCAGGCATCGATTTTATACACACCGCCGCCCCGAGGGCCAGGAAATCAAGAAGTATGCTGCCGACCTCAGGAGGCTGGCAGGACCGTGTGAATTCAGCGCATCCCTCACCGTTGCGTTGTGGGACATCTTCGTAATTGGCATCGGTCATGAGGCCCTTCTTCACAGGCTACTGTCTGCCAAAACCACCGTCACTCTGCAGAATGGCCATCAGCATCAGCCAGGCATTCATGACCTCAAGCTGCAGCTCCAAGCAGATGATGACTCACTCTCAGGACTCAAACCCGGCAAGTACTATAAATAGAATGGCGCCTTTCACAGGCAGAACTGTTGAACGTGAATCTGCCCAGGGCAGAGTGTACAGGCCCCCGAGTCCTTTTACTCAGAGTCTGCCGAGGGGTGCAAACCTAAGTCGAGTAGCACCATGCTGGCGTTGCGGAGGTAATCACAGGGCTCATCAGTGTCGGTTCAGAGACTGTGTGTGCAAAGGCTGCAGCACAAAGGGACACTTCCAGTGAATGTGCAAAAGAGCTGTGACTCACCACGTGGAAGAGGAGTCAGCAGATGGCTGTGAATCCAGCGTGGATTACGAGGAGATAGCTAGAGAGACAGCTCAGTCCCAGGACGAAGTGTATAGAGTATATACCTGCACCTCAGATTGTCCTCCAGTGATAATGGAAGTCGAGATAAATGGCGTTCCAGTCTTCCTGGTAGTGGACACGGGGGGGGGGCGCGAATCAGTCAGTAATGAGCCAGGAAGCCTTCGAGAGCCTATGGAACGATCAAGCTGAACGACCCAAGCTAGTCCCGGTTCAGGCAAAGCTGCGCACCTACACCAAGGAACTGATATCAGTTGTTGGTAGTGCGGTTGTAAGTGTATCCCATGATGGCGCGGTGCACAATTTACCATTGTGGATTGTTTCAGGTGATGGACCAACGCTCCTTGGAAGAAGATGGATGGGGAAGATTCATTGGAACTGGGAAGACTTCATCCCTCCAGCGATCGACGTCCACCGTGCTCAAAGGCAGAGCAAGCCCCCACCTTCGGTTGGACCAGGCACTGGAGAGCAGATCTGCGCAGCCCCCGAGGCACAGACCGCTCAACACGACTGCGTGGCGATGGTCCGGCCGAGACGACCCGGACGCACCTTCCCGGTTTCAGTGGCAGGACTCCTGGGGAGTAAGATTGGATCCGTGGGTGCCTTCCCAGCTTCAGTGGCAGAATCCCTGGGAAAGAAGATCGTGGCAGTCAACATCATGGACAGGGAAAAGATGGCGTCCAAACCATGAGGTGCAGCGCTAATGGAGCAACGACACGTGGTTCCACACAAGGAAGATGATTGGGGTAAAAGTCGTAAGGCCATTTTAAAAGAGGCCAGCAACCTGCCATTTTTGAATGAACTGCTTGAAATTGGTAACCAATGTAAAAGTCCAGCTGTAATGAGCAAAATGTTGTTGAGCGATGTCGGGTGCAAATTACAATCAGCTAATGTAGCGGGCGAACACCCAATGGTCGTATACAGGTCCAGCGGGCTACCCAATGCTGTAGCCTATGTCCCTGGGCCAGAAACAGTAAACTGCGCCCAAGGGCAGCCCACAAACCCACTTGCCACCACGGCAATGCCCAAAGGCGAAGGGTCACCCACAACGGCTTCTCCGAACGGGACCTGGACCAGCCAGGAAATCAAACTAGAGAGTGCTCACAACGGTGCCCTCAAGGAAAGCGAGTCAGCAGTCCCCTGCGAACTGCTAAACAAGACGAGGCAGCCCCACCGTCGCTTAGATGAAACGCTCACTCGCTCAGACCGCTTCCCAGGGAGCAGCAGCGACACTGTGCAAACGAAAAGGACAGGGAGGTCACCGACACATCAACTGTCTTTGGGCCTGCCCGACACTAGGAGTAACGGCAAGAGCCCCGAGCTCCGGCAACTCGAGCAAAATGAGCTCGCCTCGCCCACAGACCCACTAGCATGGGGTGCTGCACCGCCACCAGACGACCCGGATCTCATCTAGTGCTGGAACTAGACTGCCCTTGTGTACCTGTACTGATATACCTGTACTGATCATGTAAATGTACCACACAAAAGGAAACGCAACTGTAATCCACCCAACAAATGTACCAAGATGTAAATATAAAACCCATGTGATGAACTTGAATGCAACTTACATGTAACGGGCCATTATCATGATCTCTGTGTGGGGAGGAGAATGGAGTAGTCATGGACTCACAACCAGAAATCACTGGGACCTTCACTGGCAACAAATCTCACTATCAACGACCCAAGCTAGAAGCGATCCTCCAATGGTCAACCAGGAAGAGCAAAGCCCAGGTCACCGTCAATGTACGAGTCAATTTGCATGAAACCTTGGGGGGGGAAGTGATGTCATGTAGACCATGTATACTAACTGTATAGTCACATAAGGTGTGCCACCAGAGGGCACTGCTGTGGGAGACCTGAGGGTCACCTGCATAGGTGTGCAGGGCCCAGTATAAAAGGCTGCCCACCATGCTTGTGCCTCACTCTGGAGTTACAATAAATGGGACTAAGGTCACAACAGCTCAAGTACAATACTAGACCTCGTGGAGTCATTCATAAGAGTATTAAAGACATATATAACACCAATCTACAGCGTCAGCTGTGGCTCAGTGGGTAGCACACTCCCCTCTGAGTCAGAAGGTTGTGGGTTCAAGTCCCACTCCAGGGACTTGAGCACATAAATCTAGGCCGACATTCCAGTGCAGTGCTGAAGGAGCGCTGCACTGTCGGAGGTGCTGTCTTTCGGATGAGACGTTAAACCGAGGCCCCGTCTGCTCTCTCAGGTGGGCGTAAAAGATCCCATGCCACTATTTCGAAGAAGAGCCAGGAGAGTTATCCCCAGTGTCCTGGACCAATAATTATCCCTCAATCAACACAATAAAAACAATTTATCTGGTCATCAACACATTGCTGTTTGTGGGAGCTTGCTGTGCGCAAATTGGCTGCCACGTTTCCCACATTACAACAGTGACTACACTCCAAAAGTACTTCATTGGCTGTAAATGCTTCGAGACATCCGGTGGCTGTGAAAGGCGCTATGAAAACGCAAGTCTTTCTTTAGAGACTTGAGCACATAAATCTAGGCTAGCATTCCGAGTGTCAGTGCTGAGGGAGCACCGCACTGTCGGAGGTGCCGTCTTTTGGACGAGACGTTAAACTGAGGCCCCCTGCTCTCTCAGGTGGGCGTAAAACATCTCGAGGAACTATTTCGAAGAAGAGCAGGGGAGTTCTGGCCAATACTTGGCCCTCAACCAACATCACGAAAAACTGATTATCTGATAATGTATCACCTTGCTGTGTGCAAATTAGCTGCTGTGTTTCCCTACATTACAACAGCGACAACACTTCAAAAATGATTCATGGGCTGTAAAAGCACTTTGAGATGCCGAGGTCACAAAAGGCACTGTATAACAACAACAACGTGTATTATATAGCGCCTTTAACGTCGTAAAACGTCCCAAGGAGCTTCACAGGAGTGTTTTAATTTGACATTAAGAAAAAACAAATTAATATTAAAGCAAGTCTTTCTTCTTTCTTATAACAAGGTTCAGAACCTTTCTGTCTGTCCCCTTCAGCTTGGAGCGCTGGCCTTATTTCAACTATTGAATTTCTGCTCAGGAATGGCAGGTGTCCAAACAAACACACAAGGACACAGCCAAAGGCAAGACGCACTCTGCAGCGTGTGAGCAATCACATGCTCGACAAAATTCAACCCCGACATGGCGGGGGAAGGAAGGGACATGTAGCAAGTTGTCACTGTCCAAACCTATGGCCCTTATCCAGTCAGTGGGAACAGAGTCTGTCCGCTTACACTTAGATTTGATCATCTCAACCACTTCGTGCCATACCATGTGAAATGCTGGGCAGCCTGACGAGTGCTGCACAGGTAAGGAGCGGACAACTGTGGGGATAACTTTAACCTGACCCGCTCGAAGGGGAACGGCTCGGGTTAGAGTCGCACACCCCGCCCTGATTTAAACCCCTACTGACTTCAAATCATAAACTAGTACAGCTCAGAAGGAGGCCATTCGGCCCATCGAGTCTGCGCCGACTCTTTCGAAGAGCAATCCAGTTAGTTCCATTGCCTTCTGCCCTTTCCCCATATCCTTGCAATTATTTCTCCTTCAAGTATTATCCAATTCCCTTTTGAAGGCGACTATTGACACTGTATCCGCCACCCTATCAGGCAGTGCAATCCGGGAACTGTAGCATGGTGGTTGAATTACGGGACTAATAATCCGGAGAAGCGCGTTCAAATCCCATCATGGCAGCTGGGGGAATTTAAAGTCAGTTAACTCTAATAAATCTGGATTAAAAAGTAAAGGTGACCATGAAACTGCCGGATTGACGTAAAAACCCATCTGGTTCACTAATGTCCCTTAGGGAAGGAAATCTGCCGTCCTTACCCGGTCTGGCCAAGATGTGACTCCAGACCCACAGCAATGTGGTTGGCTCTGAACTGCCCTCTGAAATGGCCCAGCGAGCCATTGCGTTGTAGCAAACCGCTACAAGTTATTACTCCCTCCCTAACAGCACTGTGGGAGCACCTTCACCACACGGATTGCAGCGGTTCAAGAAGGCGGCTCACCACCACCTTCTCAGGGGCAGTGAGGGATAGGCAATAAATGCTGGCCTTGCCAGTGACACCCACATTCCGGAACGAATATTAAAAAGAAAAACCCTAACCACTTGTTGCGTAAATAGTATTTTCCTCACGTTGTCTCAGATTCTTTTGCCAATCTCCTTAAAGCGGAGTGCTCTAGTTATCTTAATGCAGAGTTTAAATTGGAGCGGGGGTGTAAAATAAGCAGCCAAGCAAAAATTGCTCCATTCCAGACAGGCGGATCAAATTAAAATTAGCCCCTTCCCTCACAATATACCAATTGGGGAAAAAAAAAAATCAAACCTTTTATTTTTAAACCTGGTGTGTGAAATGGATATCAGTACGCAGCAGAAAGCCACTGAGCAAATGATCACTCACTGTCTTTCCCAAGTGACCGAAACATCGATCGTCACCAAGTAGGTAGTGCCGAGGTTTATTTCCAGTGATCAAATTAGCTGCATTCAAAGTTCCGGGAGAACAAGGATCCTGACAGCTAGATACCTTTAAAAGGACACTTTATTGCAATGCTGCTCTAATTAATGCTTTCAAAACTTCCCCCAAGCGATGTTAATCAGCACCAGCCACTGAAGAATTAAGACAAGGGTTTAGCAGATATCAGTCCTCTGACTACAAATCATCGAGGTTCCCACATTCACAAAAAGCTCACCACTCTCTGTCTCCCCCCCCTCACTGTCTGCTCTCTGTCTCCCCCCGCCTCACTGTCTGCTCTCTGTCTCGCCCCGCCTCACTGTCTGCTCTCTGTCTGCTCTCTGTCTCCCCCCCGCCTCACTGTCTGCTCTCTGTCTCCCCCCCGCCTCACTGTCTGCTCTCTGTCTCCCCCCCGCCTCACTGTCTGCTCTCTGTCTCCCCCCGCCTCACTGTCTGCTCTCTGTCTCGCCCCGCCTCACTGTCTGCTCTCTGTCTCCCCCCCGCCTCACTGTCTGCTCTCTGTCTCCCCCCGCCTCACTGTCTGCTCTCTGTCTCCCCCCGCCTCACTGTCTGCTCTCTGTCTCCCCCCCCCGCTTCACTGTCTGCTCTCTGTCTCCCCCCGTCTCACTGTCTGCTCTCTGTCTCCCCCCATCTCACTGTCTGCTCTGTCTCCCCTCGTCTCACTGTCTGCTCTCTGTCTCACCCCACCCCCCATCACTGTCTGCTCTCTGTCTCGCCCCGCCTCACTGTCTGCTCTCTGTCTCGCCCCGCCTCACTGTCTGCTCTCTGTCTCTCCCCCCCTCACTGTCTGCTCTCTGTATTGCCCCCCCCCCCCTCACTGTCTGCTCTCTGTCTCCCCCCCCTCACTGTCTGCTCTCTGTCTCCCCCCCCTCACTGTCTGCTCTCTGTCTCCCCCCACCCTCACTGTCTGCTCTCTGTCTCCCCCCCCCCTCACTGTCTGCTCTCTATCCCCCCCTCACTGTCTGCTCTCTCTATCCCCCCCTCACTGTCTGCTCTCTCTATTCGCCCCCCCCTCACTGTCTGCTCTCTCTATTCCCCCCCCCCCACTGTCTGCTCTCTCTATCCCCCCCCTCACTGTCTGCTCTCTCTATTCCCCCCCCCCCACTGTCTGCTCTCTCTATCCGCCCCCTCACTGTCTGCTCTCTCTATCCCCCCCTCACTGTCTGCTCTCTCTATCCCCCCCCTCACTGTCTGCTCTCTCTATTCCCCCCACCCCTCACTGTTTGCTCTCTCTATCCGCCCCCTCACTGTCTGCTCTCTCTATTCCCCCCACCCCTCACTGTCTGCTCTCTCTATCCCCCCCCTCACTGTCTGCTCTCTCTATCCCCCCCCTCACTGTCTGCTCTCTCTATCCCCCCTCACTGTCTGCTCTCTCTATCCCCCCCCTCACTGTCTGCTCTCTCTATCCCCCCCTCACTGTCTGCTCTCTCTATTCCCCCCACCCCTCACTGTTTGCTCTCTCTATCCGCCCCCTCACTGTCTGCTCTCTCTATCCCCCCCTCACTGTCTGCTCTCTCTATTCCCCCCACCCCTCACTGTCTGCTCTCTCTATTCCCCCCACCCCTCACTGTCTGCTCTCTCTATTCCCCCCACCCCTCACTGTCTGCTCTCTCTATTCCCCCCACCCCTCACTGTCTGCTCTCTCTATTCCCCCCACCCCTCACTGTCTGCTCTCTCTATTCCCCCCACCCCTCACTGTCTGCTCTCTCTATCCCCCCCACCCCTCACTGTCTGCTCTCTCTATCCCCCCCCTCACTGTCTGCTCTCTCTATTCCCCCCACCCCTCACTGTCTGCTCTCTCTATTCCCCCCACCCCTCACTGTCTGCTCTCTCTATTCCCCCCACCCCTCACTGTCTGCTCTCTCTATTCCCCCCACCCCTCACTGTCTGCTCTCTCTATCCCCCCCCCTCACTGTCTGCTCTCTCTATCCACCCCCCCCTCACTGTCTGCTCTCTCTCTCCACCCCCCTCACTGTCTGCTCTCTCTATCCCCCCCCTCACTGTCTGCTCTCTCTATTCCCCCCCCTCACTGTCTGCTCTCTCTATCCACCCCCCCTCACTGTCTGCTCTCTCTATCCCCCCACCCTCACTGTCTGCTCTCTCTATCCCCCCCACCCTCACTGTCTGCTCTCTCTATCCACCCCCCCCTCACTGTCTGCTCTCTCTATCCACCCCCCCCTCACTGTCTGCTCTCTCTATCCCCCCACCCTCACTGTCTGCTCTCTCTATCCCCCCCACCCTCACCTTTTGCTCTCTCTATCCCCCCCACCCTCACTGTCTGCTCTCTCTATCCACTCCCCCCTCACTGTCTGCTCTCTCTATCCCCCCCACCCTCACTGTCTGCTCTCTCTATCCCCCCCACCCTCACTGTCTGCTCTCTCTATCCACCCCCCCCTCACTGTCTGCTCTCTCTATCCACCCCCCCCTCACTGTCTGCTCTCTCTATCCCCCCCACCCTCACTGTCTGCTCTCTCTATCCCCCCCACCCTCACTGTCTGCTCTCTCTATCCACCCCTCCCTCACTGTCTGCTCTCTCTATCCCCCCCACCCTCACTGTCTGCTCTCTCTATCCCCCCCACCCTCACTGTCTGCTCTCTCTATCCCCCCCACCCTCACTGTCTGCTCTCTCTATCCCCCCCACCCTCACTGTCTGCTCTCTCTATCCACCCCCCCCTCACTGTCTGCTCTCTCTATTCCCCCCCCCCTCACTGTCTGCTCTCTCTATTCCCCCCCCCTCACTGTCTGCTCTCTCTATCCCCCCCAACCTCACTGTCTGCTCTCTCTATCCACCCCCCCCTCACTGTCTGCTCTCTCTATTCCCCCCCCCTCACTGTCTGCTCTCTCTATTCCCCCCCCCTCACTGTCTGCTCTCTCTATCCCCCCCACCCCACTATCTCTATCCCCCCCCCCCCTCACTGTCTCCCCCCCTTCCCGCTCTCTATCATTGATGTGTTGATGCTACTTTAGGATTAATGAAGCAATGGGAGACAACTTGTCCGTTGTAGGAGGAGGTGAAGCCTCGATTTGACGACACATAAGAATTAGGAGCTGAAATCGGCCATTTGGCCCCTCGAGCCTGCTCTGCCAGTCAATGAGACCATGGCTGATGATCTACTTCAACTCCACTTTCCTGCCCTTCCCCATATCCCTTCATTCCTTAATATCAAAAAACCTATTGATCTCTGTCTTGAATATACTCAAAGACTGAGCCTCCATGGCCTTTTGGGGTAGAGAATTCCAAGGATTCACTACCATCTGTGTGAAGAAGTTTTTCCTCATCTCAGTCCTTAATGGCCGACCCCTTATTCTGAGACTGTAACCCCTGGTTCTAGACTCCCCCCCCCGGCCAGGGGAAACATCCTCCCCGCATCTACCCTGTCAGGTCTGTAAGAATATTGAATGTTTCACTCAGATCACCTCTCATTCTTCTAAACTCTAGAACATATAGGCCTAGTCTACTCAATCTCTCCTCATAGGACAATCCCCCCATCCCAGGAATCAGTCTGGTGATCTCTTACCTTGCCCAGTGTGGAAAAACTCAGCTGGAATACGAAGGAAAGAATCTCAACCAGGTCCATACTTCGGGTCTGGAGGGGAAAGAAGGAGAAACAGAAACTTATGATCGCTGATCAAGTTTGTAATTGGTTTAACTGACACTCCGACGCCCAGTTCTAAACAACAATGCCCATTCCCACAAGCACTGGGCACTCTGCAGTATTTCCCTTCAGTTGCCAGTATTCACGTCTGCCCCCAGACGTCGGGTGTCAGCAGGCTGTTTGACCATGGGGAGCACCACACAGCTGAGCCAAAGCTTGCCCTTGCATATTCCAGCAGGGAGTCAGTGGATAGTGATCAGGAGCAGGAATCCTGGCTAACCATTCCCCTCCCCATCCCAGGGGTATTGAGGCAAATTGTAAAGAAAGAGCGACTTGCATTTATATAGCACCTTTCACACCCTCTGGACGTCCCAAAGCGCTTTATAGTCAAAGAAGCACTTAAAAAAAAAAGTGTAGTCACTGTTGTAATGTAGGAAACTCGGCAGCCAATCTGCGCACGGCAAGCTCCCACAAACAGCAATTTGATATTAAATTTCTTTAATGCTGTTGGTTGAGGGATATTGTCCAGGACACCAGGGAGAACGCCCCTGCTCTTCTTCGAAATAGCGGTCGTGGGATCTTTTACGTCCAGCTGAGAGAGCAGTTTAACGTCTCATCTGAAAGACGGCACCTCCGATAGTGCGGCACTGGAGTGCCAGCCTAGATGGTTCAAGTCTCTGGAGTGGGACTTGAACCCATGACCTTGTGACTCAGAGGCGAGAGTGGCTACCCACTGGGCCATGCCTGACACTAAGGAATAAGACAGTCATTCAAGCTGCAAAACCTAATAGAGTGGGAGGGGTCGACAGGGTAGAGGCAGAGAGTTTGTTTCCCCCCTGGCTGGAGTGCCTACAAATAAGGGGCACAGTCTTAGGTCTTAGGATAAGGGGTCAGCCATTTAAGACAGAGATGAGGGGGAATAACTTCACTCAGAGGGTTGTGAATCTTTGGAATTCTCTGTTCCAAAGCCTGTGCCCCTAGATTTTTGGACTCGAGGGGAATCAAGGGTTATGGGGATGGGGCAGGAAAGTGGAATTGAGGTAGAAGATCAGCCATGATCTTACTGAACGGTGAAGCGGGCTCGAGGGGCCGAATGGCCGACTCCTACTCCTTATGTTCTCACATCGCGAAAGACACTGTTCCCCTGCAATGTGACAGTAATTGTCTCTGTGCCCGTCTTACCTCTGCTGTGTGCAGATACTGCAGCATGAAGTACCAGAGCTGGGAGCAAGTGTCCAGCAGGAGAAACTGGAACCCGGCTGATGTGATGCAGGGAGCCTCCGCTGCTTCACTGCAAGAGAAAGAGAGAGGGAAAAAGAGAGAGAGAGAGAGAGAGAGAGAGAGAATGAAACCAAACACCGTGGGGAAATCAGGAAACAGCAGAGAGATGGCTAACTCAGTCGATGCTGAAACGATGCATAGACTAGTCCTGAAAACGTAAAACAAAAAAAGTTAATTATTCCATCATTTGAATTAAACAGTTTAAAAAAATGCATTCACGAGATGTGCGCGTTGCTGGGAAAGTCAGCCTTTATTGCCCATCCTTGACAATTAAGTGACTTGCGAGGCCATTTCGGAGGGAAGTTAAGAGTCAACCACATTGTTGTGGGTCTGGAGTCATATATTGGCCAACCGGTAAGGACGGTAGATTTCCTTTCCTTCTGTCACCAGATCATTAGTCGAGTCTTTTGGATTACTAGTCCCGTAACATAACCACTACTCCACGATTAATAATGTGACTAACGCACAGCAAGGTGAGAATTTAGTGCAAACAACTCTTTGAATTGTCAGATAATTTGAAATAAGCACCTTTATATTAAGAGTACACTATAGAGGGAGCTTTACTCTGCACCTAACCCGTGCTGTACCTGCCCTGGGATTCTTTGATGGGACAGTGTAGAGAGAGCTTTACTCTGTATCTAACCCGTGCTGTACCTGCCCTGGGATTCTTTGATGGGACAGTGTAGAGAGAGCTTTACTCTGTATCTAACCCGTGCTGTAACTGGCCTAGGAGAACATAAGAACATAAGAATTAGGAACAGGAGTAGGCCATCTAGCCCCTCGAGCCTGCTCCGCCATTCAACAAGATCATGGCTGATCTGGCCGTGGACTCAGCTCCACTTACCCGCCCGCTCCCCATAACCCTTAATTCCCTTATTGGTTAAAAATCTATCTATCTGTGACTTGAATACATTCAATGAGCTAGCCTCAACTGCTTCCTTGGGCAGAGAATTCCACAGATTCACAATCCTCTGGGAGAAGAAATTCCTTCTCAACTCGGTTTTAAATTGGCTCCCCCGTATTTTGAGGCTGTGCCCCCTAGTTCTAGTCTCCCCTACCAGTGGAAACAACACCTCTGCCTCTATCCTGTCTATCCCTTTCATGATTTTAAATGTTTCTATAAGATCACCTCTCATCCTTCTGAACTCCAACGAGTAAAGACCCAGTCTACTCAATCTATCATCATAAGGTAACTCCCTCATCTCCGGAATCAGCCTAGTGAATTGTCTCTGTACCCCCTCCAAAGCCAGTATATCCTTCCTTAAGTAAGGTGACCAAAACTGCATGCAGTACTCCAGGTGTGGCCTCACCAATACCCTATACATTTGCAGCAGGACCTCCCTGCTTTTGTACTCCATCCCTCTCGCAATGAAGGCCAACATTCCATTCGCCTTCCTGATTACCTGCTGCACCTGCAAACTAACTTTTTGGGATTCATGCACAGCCGGTCCAGGCAGCGGGTAGTCGAGGGGGTCGTTCAACCTGACTGCCTGCCTCTCTTCCGCTCTTACATCCGGTCCAGGGTGTCCTTGGAGATGGAGCACGCGGTGTCCACTGGTACGCTCGCGGCCTTCCGCGAGAGGTGGGCACCGGAGGGACTGGAGTGCATCATCACGCCCGGCAACCAAATTTTAATTTGATTTTACGTTTTAAAGTTTAATTTGTTTTAATTGCCGGTGCTTTTAGTGTCCCCCTCCCCTTTTATAGGGGGCACTGGGAAAATTTGATTTTAGCGCCCCAAAAAAAAAACCAAAAAAATAATTAAAAAAAAAAGGGGCCTTGAAAATGTCTGCTGTGTCACCCAGGTCGGGTGGCATGGTCTTAATGTTTTATGTTTTGCAGGTAAACTCAAAAGAGTTTCATGCACAAGGATTCCCCAGGTCCCTCTGCACCTCAGCATGTTGTAATTTCTCCCCATTCAAGGAGTGTGTGATGGGACAGTGAAGAGGGAGCTTTACTCTGTATCTAACTTGTAAACGGGTGCGATGGATGCCCTCCTATCTCCGACCATGCTTCTGTACCACACAAATGCCACAGAGAAGCAACCAGGGCATCAGGTACAGAATCCTGAGTGTGGGCCCACCGCCTGGCTGATCCGGTCGGCCAGGTGTGCCTGCTGGACACACGCACAGCGCAAGGGGACGGGAGCCCAGGAGGAGTTCAGCTGCTTCTGACAGGATTGATAATTAATGGGCCCTTTCTTTGTAACTCACTCCCTCTCCTTCTGCCAAGGCTGCTAACTGGCTTCTCAAGGTTGCCGATCACGGTAACATTTTCTTATCTGCTCCCATCTGGCGCCCTATGAACAGGCCCGTGCTGTCACTGCATCTCCTCACACAGATTTATTTAAATCCTTCCTGTCATCCCATTATCCGTTAACCTCAAGGACACTTATTTTTTGTCTTGCATGGCTGCACATATCTGCTGACATGTCAAGATTTAGTGAGTAAATACATTACATATGATTATGTGTGCTCACATTTACCACCCAGTCCCAGAGGGGGAAAGGACAGTGTGTGACCTACTGCACCACCCAGTCCCAGAGGGGGAGAGGACAGTGTGTGACCTACTGCACCACCCAGTCCCAGAGGGGGAGAGGATAGTGTGTGACCCACTGTACCACCCAGTCCCAGAGGGGGAGAGGACAGTGTGTGACCTACTGCACCACCCAGTCCCAGAGGGGGAGAGGACAGTGTGTGACCTACTGCACCACCCAGTCCCAGAGGGGAGAGGACAGTGTGTGACCTACTGCACCACCCAGTCCCAGAGGGGGAAAGGACAGTGTGTGACCTACTGCACCACCCAGTCCCAGAGGGGGAGAGGACAGTGTGTGACCCACTGTACCACCCAGTCCCAGAGGGGGAAAGGACAGTTTGTGACCCACTGCACCACCCAGTCCCAGAGAGGGAAAGGGCAGTGTGTGACCTACTGCACCACCCAGTCCCAGAGGGGGAGAGGACAGTGTGTGACCCACTGTACCACCCAGTCCCAGAGGGGGAAAGGACAGTGTGTGACCCACTGCACCACCCAGTTCCAGAGGGGGAAAGGACAGTGTGTGACCCACTGTACCACCCAGTCCCAGAGGGGGAAAGGACAGTGTGTGACCCACTGTACCACCCAGTCCCAGAGGGGGAAAGGACAGTGTGTGACCCACTGCACCACCCAGTTCCAGAGGGGGAAAGGACAGTGTGTGACCCACTGCACCACCCAGTCCCAGAGGGGGAGAGGACAGTGTGTGACCCACTGTACCACCCAGTCCCAGAGGGGGAAAGGACAGTGTGTGACCCACTGCACCACCCAGTCCCAGAGGGGGAAAGGACAATGTGTGACCCACTGCACCATCCAGTCCCAGAGGGGGAGAGGACAGTGTGTGACCCACTGTACCACCCAGTCCCAGAGGGGGAAAGGACAGTGTGTGACCCACTGCACCACCCAGTCCCAGAGGAGGAAAGGACAGTGTGTGACCCACTGCACCACCCAGTCCCAGAGGGGGAAAGGACAGTGTCTGACCCACTGTACCACCCAGTCCCAGAGGGGGAGAGGACAGTGTGTGACCCACTGCACCACCCAGTTCCAGAGGGGGAAAGGACAGTGTGTGACCCACTGCACCACCCAGTCCCAGAGGGGGAAAGGACAGTGTGTGACCCACTGCACCACCCAGTCCCAGAGGGGGAAAGGACAGTGTGTGACCCACTGCACCACCCAGTCCCAGAGGGAGAAAGGACAGTGTGTGACCCACTGTACCACCCAGTCCCAGAGGGGGAAAGGACAGTGTCTGATCCACTGTACCACCCAGTCCCAGAGGGGGAGAGGACAGTGTGTGACCCACTGCACCATCCAGTCCCAGAGGGGGAAAGGACAGTGTGTGACCCACTGCACCACCCAGTCCCAGAGGGGGGAAAGGACAGTGTGTGACCCACTGCACCATCCAATTCTCTGGCCACGTGTCTTATTCTCATTTTATTTTAAAGATTTATATAATTGTGGACCATTTGTAGTCATTGTCGAACAGGCAAAATTAGATCTATCAGGCCTTGGGTAGCCATCAAAAGAACGATATAGCAGCTCACAGTGAATAGAATCATAGAATGGTTACAGTACAGGAGGCTGCCCATTCAGCCCATCGAGCCCATGCCGACTCTCTTAGAGCCCTTCAGCTGGTCCCAATCTGCCACCCTTTCTCTGTAGCCCTGCCAATTAAATTAAAATAGAATCATAGAATGGTTACTGTGCAGTGACCTTGGTCAGACTGTAGCCCCACTAGCTGTTCTGTCCACTATCTGACTGGCACACACAGAAACACGGGCGTACTGAGGCATCTGCACTTAAGACACCTGGTGGTGGTGGTGGTGGCAAGGGGGTGATTTTAACCTAACTCTCCGGGTGGGAATCTCACGGGATCGGGTCGACATCGGTTTTACCCCCTCCGTCCATTAGCACTGTTCTTTTGACTTCAATGGAGATTAAAAATCGTCTGGAGTGTAAAGCCATCATCGCGCCCGATCCCAGCAGTTTCCGAGACGGGCGAATTCGGTTCAAATTGCACCCCGTTCTTCCCAGTCTTTCATTTCAACACTTTAACACTGCCCTCCCCCCCCCCCGCCAGGATCCCACTGTGAGCAGCCTCTTTACCCTGCTGGTCTGCTCCGTGGGACATGGCAGGTTCTGGCTCTGATGCCCGTGAATCTGCCGAGGTGTCAAACAACAGTTCCAGACGACGCTCACCGAGAGAGGCTGAGAATCCTCAACACAAGGCGACGTCTTCAATGACTCATTGATCGGCATGGCTCAACCGAGAGAGAGAGAGAGAGAGAGAGAGAGAGAGAGAGAGAGAGAGAGAGCACACACTAGCACAGCCCAGGACCAGCCCGTTGACATGGCAACAGACAACCCACCTTTGTTTCCTTGTCTAGATCTCACTTTATTTGATCACCGGTTGCTCTGGGACGGGGCCCAGAGAGACCAGGAGGGTCATGGTTCTATCCCTGGGCTGTGGCGGGGTGGCAGGAGGGTGCTTCGATTGGACCAGGTGCCACGCAGCTCAGAATGGGACTGCAATGAATGCACCAGTCACGTGATGTTCACAAGACCCAATAAGACCCCGGCCAGTTACGTTCGGGGGATCCTCGATGAGGCAGGTGGTTGTGAGCCTGGTGCATGACCTGATAATGTGTAGTGTGTGGTTGTTAAACCTTTGCCAATAAACCAACTCGTTCTTAATCGCAATGCGTTGCTATGAATTCTTACATAAGAACATAAGAATTAGGAACAGGAGTAGGCCATCTAGCCCCTCGAGCCTGCTCCGCCATTCAGTAAGATCATGGCTGATCTGGCCGTGGACTCAGCTCCACTTACCCGCCCGCTCCCCGTAACCCTTAATTCCCTTATTGGTTAAAAATCTATCTATCTGTGACTTGAATACATTCAATGAGCTAGCCTCAACTGCTTCCCTGGGCAGAGAATTCCACAGATTCACAACCCTCTGGGAGAAGAAATTCCTTCTCAACTCGGTTTTAAATCAGCTTCCCTGTATTTTGAGGCTGTGCCCCCTAGTTCTAGTCTCCCCGACCAGTGGAAACAACTTCTCCGCCTCTATCTTGTCTATCCCTTTCATTATTTTAAATGTTTCTATAAGATCATCCCTCATCCTTCTGAACTCCAACGAGTAAAGACCCAGTCTACTCAATCTATCATCATAAGGTAACCCCCTTATCTCCGGAATCAGCCTAGTGAATCGTCTCTGTACTCCTTCCAAAGCCAGTATATCCTTCCTTAAGTAAGGTGACCAAAACTGCACGCAGTACTCCAGGTGCGGCCTCACCAATACCCTGTACAGTTGCAGCAGGACCTCCCTGCTTTTGTACTCCATCCCTCTCGCAATGAAGGCCAACATTCCATTCGCCTTCCTGATTACCTGCTGCACCTGCAAACTAACTTTTGGGGATTCATGCACAAGGATCCCCAGGTCCCTCTGCACCGCAGCATGTTGTAATTTCTCCTCATTCAAATAATATTCCCGTTTACTGTTTTTTTTCCCCAAGGTGGATGACCTCACACTTTACGATATTGTATTCCATCTGCCAAACCTGAGCCCATTCGCTTAACCAATCTAAATCTCTTTGCAGCCTCTCTGTGTCCTCTACACAACCCGCTTTCCCACTAATCTTTGTGTCATCTGCAAATTTTGTTACACTACACTCTGTCCCCTCTTCCAGGTCATCTATGTATATTGTAAACAGTTGTGGTCCCAGCACCGATCCCTGTGGCACGCCACTAACTACCGAAAAGCAAAGAACCCGTGAAGGACATACATTACAGCGGCAATCTGTCCGATCTGCTGCCCCTCGGGTTGCCAGCTCTGCCCCTTCCCACGTCCATCACTTACCTCTTCATGAGTCCAGCTTGAATGAGGAGCTGAGCCAGGTCCTGACTGACGGCTGCACTGGGGGAGCCCACCATAAAATGGAGAATCACCTGCAATGAGAGTAGCCAACAGCCGTTTAAAGGCAGTGCCAACAGGAAAGGGACTCGGTTACTGCTGCCCGCTCCTCCTCAGGAGACTCACGAGAGTCGTGAATGGGTCTCCGAGACTCAACATACCACCTGCCTCCGTCTCTCGTCTCCCCGAGTCCTCTCTGAGGTTCCGACCCGGAGGGAAAAGTCCTTTCTGAAGCCCCGTGCAGACATGGAGAAAGATGCAGACCCCACGGTATGCGATCATAGTCCACCTAATCCACTCACCCTTCAGGATCAGCGCGTAGTTATATTCAGGGATGTCTTTGGTTTACAAAAACAAGTCACAAATTGATACGGTGCAGGCTAAGAATCTGAGAAAGCGCAGAGCAAAAACAAGAGAGGCTATTCGGCTAATGAAGCCCACTCCTTCCACACAGCCTCTCCACCCATTCATTGATTCCAGCCCATCCTTTCAATCTCCTTCCACCGAGCATATACAATCCATCCCATCATTTCCTCCATTAACCAGTGACTTCACTTCAAAAGTACTTAGTTGTCAAATTTATTTGTTTCATTTTAAAACACTCCTGTGAAGCGCCTTGGGATGTTTTACTACCTTAAAGGCACTATATAAATACAAGTTGTTATTGGTTGTAAAACGATTTGGGACGACCTGAGGTCATGTAAGGCACCACATAAATCCAAGTGCTTTCTTTCTTGCTAACAAGCTCGCTCTCCCACCTAATTAATCTCCTTAGAGAAGTACTTTCTGAAGTGTAGTCACTGTTGTAATGCGGGAAACGCAGCAGTCCATTTGCGCACAGCAAGCTCCCACAAATAGCAATGTGATAATGACCAGATAATCTGTTTTTTTTTTATGATGATGATTTAGGGATAAATATTGGCCGGGACACCGGGGATAAATCCCATGTTCTTCTTTGAAATAGTGTCACGAGATCTCACACGTCCACCTGAGAGAGCAGACAAGGCCTCAGTTTAACATCTCATCCAAAAGATGGCTCCTCCGACAGTCAGTGCAGCACTGAAGTGTTGGGCCAGATTTTTGTGCTCTGCAGTGGCACCTGAACCCACACCTTCTGACTCAGAGGCGAGAGTGCTACCCACTGAGCCACAGCTGACACTGCTATAAGAAAAGAAAAGGATTTTTTCCTCAGTAGAACCGAGACTAAGGGGAGGATCCGATGGAGGTGTTCAGATTTCTGAGGGGATTTAAGGTAATCGGAAAAAAAATTATTTCTGCTGATCAGTAAGGTAATCAGGGGGCATAAATTGAAGTTCATCATCAAAAGAATGAAGGGACAGGTTAGGAGAGTTCTTTTCAATATGTTCACCAGAAACAGTGGTGGAGAAAGCATCCATGAAAGCTTTTAAAAGGGAAGTGGATAACTCTGAGCCGACACAGGCACGATGGACCGAATGATCTCCATTTGTGGGGTAAAATTCTATGGTTCAATCTTCTCACCCAGTCTAGACTGACACGTCCAGTGCAGTACCCGAGGGGGTCGGTCTTTTCGATGAAAGGTTAAACAGAGTCCCAAAACTGGACACAAGAGTCAAACTGTGGCTTCATCAGTAATTTGTATAGGTTTAGCGCTATTCTTCGCTTTTGCACTCTATGAAATGTAGCATCCAATGTGCTTGTCTCGTTAAAACTTTATCAATTTGTCCTCCCACTTTAAACATCTGTGTATCTGAACCTGTAAGGCTCTCGCTCCCCTGCTCCTTTTAGAGTCAGTTAATGACTCTCCTTCAAAAGTGATACGCTCCAATATTGAGAGATCACTTCTCAAGCGACGCTCTTAATTATCACCTCAAATTGCTTCCAGCGCCAGTGACAGAGCTGTACCTGCTAATACTTCAGCCTAGTGTTCCGCAGCACCAAGGACATCTAGATTATATCATCATAGGCAGTCCCTCGCAATCAAGGAAGACTTGCTTCCACTCCTGAAGTAAGTTATTTGGTGGCTGAACAGTCCAATACGAGAGCCACAGACTCTGTCGCAGGTGGGACGGATAGTCTTTGAGGGAAGGAGTGGGTGGGACAGGTTTGACGCACGCTCTTTCCGCTGCCTGCACTTGATTTCTGCATGCTCTCGGATGCACTTCCTCCACTTAGGTATGTCTTAGGCCAGGGACTCCCAGGTGTCAGTGGGGATGTCGCACTTTATCAGGGAGGCTTTGAGGGTGTCCTTATAGCGTTTCCACTGCCCACTTTTGGCTTGTTTGCCATGAAGGAGTTCAGAGTAGAGCACTTGCTTTGAGGGTCTCGTGTCTGGCATGCGAACTATGTGGCCTGCCCAGCGGAGCTGATCAGGTGTGGTCAGTGCTTCAAAATGCTGACCACACCTCAATGAATGAGGACGCTGATGTTGGTGTGACTGCCCTCCCAGGAGATTTGTAGGATCTTGCGAAGACATCGTTGGTGAGATTTCTCCAGCAACTTGATGTGTCTATTTTACATGGTCCATGTTTCTGAACCATACAGAAGGGCAGGTATTACTACAGCCCTGTAGACCATGAACTTGGTGGCGTTCACTGCTGGGTGCCTTTACACTGTTTAATTGGACACAATGAACTTTCACCCCTTGGCTCAGTGGGTAGCACTCTCGCCTCAGAGTCAGCAGGTCATGGGTTTCAGAGATTTGAGGACAAAATCTAGGCCGACACTCCCAGTGCAGTGCTGAGGGAGTGCTGCACTGTCGGAGGCGCCGTCTTTCAGATGAGACTTTAAACTGAGGCCCCGTCTGCTCTCTCAGGTGGATGCAAAAAATCCTATGGCACTATTTCGAAGAAGAGCAGGGAAATTCTTCCCGGTATCCTAGAATATTTCTCCCTCAACCAACATCACGAAAAACAGATGATCTGGTCATTATCGTATTGCTGTTTGTGGGCGCTTGCTGTGCGCAAGTTGGCTGCCACCTTTCCTACGTCACAACAGTGACTACTCTTCGAAGTTCTTCATTAGCTGTAAAGCGTTTTGGGATGTCCAGATGTTGTGCTTTAATCGTAATGACGACACTCTCTCCTGTAGTAGCTGGTCACTTCCTGGGGCTATGGCACCTGCTGGCCCTTGGACCCGAAGAGTAGCGGAGTTATCCCCAGTGTCCTGGGGCCAATATTTATCCCTCAATCAACATCACAAAAACAGATTATCTGGTCATTATCACATTGCTGTCTGTGGGAGCTTGCTGTGCGCAAATTGGCTGCCGCGTTTCCCTACATCACAACAATGACTATACTTCATTGACTGTAAATGCTTGGAGACATCCTGCAGCCATGAAAGGCACTATATAAATACACTTTTTCTTTCTTTCATTTTTACTCTGGCATTAGAGGACAGAATGGGAGCTTGGGAATGACAGTGAGATTCAAATCGCAAAGTAAATGCCCTGTGGTGACTGGATTGATTAAGATAGCTGGGAGAACAGCAGGTGTGAGAAGTCGTTTGCGATGTTATTTACAGCCATTACTTTTCTCCAGCTAAGTAAATGACATGTTACTGGCCAGCTCTGTGCTTGGGTTTTCATTAGTCCTAAAGCACAGCATTAAGCTTGTTTGTCACTGTCACTCACCGCTAGCTGAGGATGAAGCCTCTCACCCACCTGTGCCCACCGGCTGGGCTTAATCCTCTCCCCCAACTAATGGGTTTAGTCCTCTCATAAAACTGTACCTCGGTTTAACATTCTCACCTAACAGCCACATTTAACACTCTCACCCACTTGTACCCAGTGCCTGTACTGAAGTGTCAGCTGTGGCTCAGTGGGTAGCACTCTCTCGCCTCTGAGTCAGAATGTTGTAGATTCAAGTCCCACTCCAGCAACTTGAGCACATAAAATCTAGGCTGACACTCCCAGTGCAGTGCTGAGGGAGTGCTGCACTGTCGGAGGTGCTGTCTTTCAGATGAGACGTTAAACCGAGACTCCAGTCTGCCCTCTCAGGTGGATCTAAAAGATCCCATGGCACTAATTTGGAGAAGAGCAGGGCAGTTATCTCCGGTGTCCTGGCCAATATTTATCCCTCAGTCAACATCACCATAAACAGATTTATCTGGCCATTATTGCTGTTTGTGGGAGCTTGCTGTGCACGAAATTGGCTATCGCGTTTCCCACATTACAACAGTGACTACACTCCAAAAGTACTTCATTGGCTGTAAAGTGATGTCCGGTGGTCGTGAAAGGCGCTATATAAATGCGAGTCTTTCTTTCTTTAACCCTCTCCTCTACTCGTCAAGTTTAACTTCTCATTTACTTGCTTGACCACTGTGACCACTGACCTTGCCCACCAGCAATGATTAACTCCATCACCCCAGGATTAAGCCTACAAACAAAGCAAGCATTCCACTTTTTGGGGGAAGATTTTACTTTTTTAAAAAACAAATTCACTCTCAGGATGTGGGCACCGCTGGCAAGGCCGGCATTTATTGCCCATCTCTAATTGCCCTTGAGAAAGTGGTGGTGAGCCACTTTCTTGAACCGCTGCAGTCCGTGCGGTGAACGTGCTCCCACAGTGCTGTTGGTGAGGGAGCTCCAGGAACACTAATTTGATTGAATTTTTTGAGGAGGTAACCAGGAGGGTTGATGAGGGCAGTGCGTATGATATAGCGTAAATGGATTTTAACGAAGCTTTTGATAAGGTCCCACGTGGCAGACTGGTCACAAAAGTAATAGCTCATGGGATCCAGAGCAAAGTGGCAAGTTGGATCCAAGATTGGCTCAGAGGCAGGAAGCAAGTGATAATGGTTGATGGGTGCTCTTATGACTGGAAGGCTATAACCAGTGGGATTTCGCAGGGCTCAATGCTGAGTCCCTTGCTTTTTTGTGGTATATATCAATGACTTGGATTTAAATGTTGGGGGTATGATTAAGAAGTTTGCAGATGACACTAAAATTGTCCGTGTGGTTGATAATGAAGAAGAAAGCTGCGGACTGCAGGAAGATATCAATGTACTGGTCAGGTGGGTAGAACAGTGGCAAATGCAATTCAATCCGTATACGTGAGAGGTAATGCATTTGGGGAAGTCTAACAAGGCAATGGAATACACATTAAATGGTGCGACACTGAAAAATGCAGAGGATAAAGAGACCTTGGAGTTCAGGTCCACAGATCACTGAAGGCAGCTATCAGGAAAGATGGGAGATGCTGGGTATGTTTTCTTTGGAATAGAGGAGGCTGAGGGAAGACCTGATTGAGGTGCATAAAATTATGAGGGGCCTGGATAGAGTGGATAGGGGTCAACAACCAGGGGGCATAGATTTAAAGTAATTGGGGGGAGGTTCATAGGAGATATGGGGGGAAATTTCTTCACCCAGAGAATGGTAGGGGCCTGGAACTCACTGCCTGAAAGGGTGGTAGAGACAGAAACTCTCACCACTTTTAAAAGATACATAGATGTGCACTTGAATTGCCGTAATCTACAGGGCTACGGACCAAGAGCTGGAAAGTGGGATTAGGCTGGATAGCTCTTGGTCGGCCGGCGTGGACATGATGGGCCAGAATGGCCTCCTTCCTTCCTTCACTCGGGGAGTTGTTGGCCTGTGGGGTTCCCTGCCGCGGAGAGTTGTTGATGCCAGTCCTTGCGGCTGGGGGTGTCGGGGGGTGTGGAGGGGGCATGGAGGGGGGAGGTGCTGGGGTGGGCGATCAGCCATGATCTTGTTGAATGGTGGTGCAGGCTCAAAGGGCCGAATGGCCTACTCCTGCACCTATTTTCTATGCTTCTATGTAAATTTATATGATTCTACGATTCTAACCCAGCGACGATGGAGGAACGGTGATATATTTCCAAGTCAGGATGGTGTGTGACTTGGAGGGGAACGTGGAGGTGGTGGTGTTCCCATGCACCTGCTGCCCTTGTCCTTCTAGGTGGTAGAGGGCGCAGCTTTGGGAGGTGCTGCTGAAGAAGCCTTGGCGAGTTGCTGCAGTACATCTTGTAGATGGTGCACACTGCAGCCACGGTGCGCCGGTGGTGGAGGGAGTGAATGTTTAAGGCGGTGAATGGGGTGCCGATCAAGCGGGCTGCTTTGTCCTGGATGCTGAGCTTATTGAGTGTTGTCACAAGCAAATGGAGAATATTCCATCACACTCCTGACTTGTGCCTTGTAGATGGTGGCGAGGCTTTCGGGTCTGTTCCCGTGCCTGGGGCTAATGGGGTGCCTCAGGAAATACCGGACAAATTAGGCGGGGAAGAGCGCAAAGCCCATCTACTCACTGAAATGGGGTTAAATATATACAACAAATCTAGCTATGGCCAGTCGGGGAGATAGAACATGAACCAATCTGCCCTTTCAAAATGTATTTTCAATAGACTTTCATCTGACATCTTTGTTGCAAATGCAAGTATCCATGAAGTTGCTGTTTGTCTCTGTGGGTAATGTTTTTACTTGGAGGCCTCAGCCTTGCTCTGAAGCCTGGTGCCGGGAGTCGATGTCCTTCCCAGAGCCATCACTCTGGTGGGCTGACGCAAGTTACCAATGACTCCCACGGTCTGAGCATGTGCAGAATCTACCGGCGTGTTCACAAGTCAACCATCAGTCTAGTCTCTGGTTTCAAAACAAGCAGGAGGATCAATTTTGCAACCGTTTTTTTTTGAGGCAAGATTTCACAAGAAAGCTATTAGCAATTTTTTTTTAAACTGGAGAGAAAGAGGAAAGAAAGACCGAGGCGATGATTAGGGGCACGGTAGTATAGTGGCTATGTTACTGGACGAGTAATCCAGAGGCCTGGGCTAATGATGCAGAGACACAAGCTCAAATCCCACCAGAAAGAAAATAAAGACTCGAGCGCCTTTCACGACCACCGGACGTCTCAAAGCGCTTTACAACCAAGGAAGTACTTTTGGAGTGTAGTCACTGTTGTAATGCGGGAAACGCGGCAGCCGATTTGCGCACAGCAAGCTCCCACAAACAGCACTGTGATAATGACCAGATAATCTGTTTTTTTTTTTAATGATGATGATTTAGGATAATTATTGGCCGGCACACCGGGGATAAATCCCCTGCCTTTCTTCGAAATGGTGCCATGGGATCTTTTACGTCCACCTGAGGGGGCAAATGGTACCTCGGTTTAATGTCTCATCCGAAAGACGGCAACTGGGGAATTAAAAATCATTTAATTAAATAAAAATCTGTAATAAAAGTAATGGTGACCATGAAACTATCGGATTGTTGTAAAATAAACAATCTGGTTCACTAATGTCCTTTAGGGAAGGAAATCTGACGTCCTTACCCGGTCTGGCCTATATGTGACTCCAGACCCACAGCAATGTGGTTGACTCTTAGCTACCCTCTGAAATGGCCCAGCGAGCCACTCACTTGTATTGAAGGCAAGTCCACATCCTGTGAATGAAAAAAAAGCACCCGAGAATTCGAAAACAATGATTGTGCAGCGAACGTGACTAATGATTAACTTTCCAGGAACTATAAACCACTTCACTCTTACTTCATTCCAAAATCTTCTAACTTTTATCGCATCAATCATTCTCGGGGTGTGGGCGTCGCTGGCAAGGCTGGCATTTATTGCCCATCCCTAGTTACCCCAGGAAGATGGTGGTCTGTGGTCTTCACCCTGAACTGGTAGCGGTTTGACAACTCGCTTGGCCAGCTCTGAAGAGTCAACCACGGGAGATTAATTGGGAAAATATTAAATGGCTCAGGTAAAGTAAATCCTGAATATTACTTCCAAATAAGGCAGGAGGGAGGTTCTAAATATAAACTACCAAAAAATAAATTAAAAACTTGGATCAGATACAGGGATAAAGTTCTTCACGCAAAAGATGAGATATGTCTGGAATAAGCCACTCAGCACCTGGAAGAGATGCAGAGTTTAGTGGCGCTCAAAACACAGTTGGATGCCAGAATGGGAGAGTTTAAATAATAATCATCATCACAGGCGGTCCCTCGAACGAGGATGACTTGCTTCCACAAGGGTTCACAGATGTTTCAATGAAGGACCTGATGTTCCAGTCCTGAACTCGAAGGGTGGAAGATGCCTGGGCGTGGATTTTTTTAACGTATGGTGACCGTTGCACACCAGCCACCACACGGGCTCGACAGAGCTCGGCCTTTATCCAGTGGCAAGGGTTAACCAGGACGACTGGAGACCTGCTCTGCTGCATGGACCTAGTGCGCACACATATCGCAGTGTGGGCAGGTCCGTGCTGCCCCTGGGCCCTCGGCTCTTCTGGGCCCCGTAATCTCATTCGCCGCACCTTCACCATGATGTCCCAGGGCCTGGCACTCCAGCTCTATTTATAGCCCCGACCTGCGGTGGTGTTCTCAATATTAAATAATAAAGGGATGAAACAACAAAGGTTCACCAGACTGATTCAGCGATGGGCGGGGGATTGTCCAAGAGGAGAGACTGAGTAGACTCGGCCAATATTCGAGAGTTAGGAAGTAAAGACAGACTTGCATTTCTATAGTGCCGTTCACAACCACCGGACATCTCAAAGCGCTTTACAGCCAATGAATGTACAATGTAGTCACTGTTGTAATGTGGGAAATGCGGCAGCCAATTTACGCACAGCAAGCTCCGACAAACAGCAATGTGATAATGACCAGATAATCTGTTTTTGTGATGTTGATTGAGGGATAAAAATATTGGCCAGGACACCGGGGATAACTCCCCTGCTCATCTTCAAAATAGTGCCATGGGATCTTTTATGTACATGAGAGAGCAGATGGAGTCTCAGTTTAATGTCTCATCTGAAAGACGGCATCTCCAACGCTCCCTCAGCACTGCACTGGAACATGAGCCTAGATTTATGTGCTCAAGTCCCTGGAGTCGGACTTTAACCCACAACCTTCTGACTCTCAGGCGAGTGTGCTACCCACTGAGCCACAGCTGACACAGAGAGGTGATCTCATTGAAACATACTAAATTCTTACAGGACGTGACAGAGTAGATGCAGGGAGAATGTCTCTCCTGGCTGGGGAATATAGAACCAGGGGGCCACAGTCTCAGAATAACGGGTCAGCCATTTAGGACTGAGTAAGGTGAAATTTCTTCACTCAGAGGATGGTAAATCTTTGGAATTCTCTACCCCAAAGGGCTGTGGAAGCTCAGTCTTCGAATATATTCAAGACAGAGATCGATAAATTTTTGAACTCTAGGTAAATCAAGAGAAATGGGGATGGGGCGGGAAAGTCGAGTTGAAGTGGAAGATCAGCCATGATCTTATTGCATGGCGGAGCAGGCTCGAGGGGCCGAATGGCCGACTCCTGCTCCTAATTTTTATGTTCTTACGAACATCGATGGAAGTCCTTCACTTTTACTATGTTCATACTTTCAGCTAACGAGCTGCCTCTAACTGCTCATCACACGGTGTTGACCAAGCAAGTACAGTAACTTTAAGATGATGCGGACCCACCTCCCAACGTTCCAAAGCGTACTTGTCCAGTGAGGTGATGTCTCGAGCGTGCTTGTCAGGTCCCAGCTGGCTGGTGTCATCTGCCCAGGCTTTGCCCCTGCCAGAACACGGCACATTGGTCAGTGTTTGTAACTATCACAGCCCTTGATCACCAGTAATAACACACGGGAATTTACACAACACACACGGGCATTCACCACAGCCCCTGATCACCAGTAATAACACACAGGAATTTACACATCATCATCACCATCATCATAGGCAGTCCCTCGGAATCGAGGAAGACTTACTTCCACTCCTGAAGTGAGTTCTTTGGTGGCTGAGCATTCCAATACGAGAGCCACAGACTCTGTCGCAGGTGGGACAGATAGTCGTTGAGGGAAGGGGTGGGTGGGACTGGTTTGCCGTATGCTCTTTCCGCTGCCTGCGCTTGGTTTCTGCATGCTCTCGGTGATGAGACTCGAGCTGCTCAGCGCCCTCTCGGATGCACTTCCTCCACTTAGGGCGGTCTTTGGCCAGGGACTCCCAGGTGTCAGTGGAGATGTTGCACTTTATCAGGGAGGCTTTGAGGGTGTCCTTGTAGCATTTCCGCTGCCCACCTTTGGCTTATTTTCCATGAAGGAGTTCAGAGTAGAGCACTTGCTTTGGGAGTCTCGTGTCTGGCATGCAAACTATGTGGCCTGTCCAGCGGAGCTGATCGAGTGTGGTCAGTGCTTCACTGCTGGGGATGTTGGCCTGGTCGAGGACGCTAACGTTGGTGCGTCTGTCCTCCTGGGGATTTGTAGGATCTTGCGGAGACATCGTTGGTGATATTTCTCCAGCAACTTGAGGTGTCTACTGTACATGGTCTATGGTCTCTGACCCATACAGGAGGGCAGGTATTACTATAGCCCTGTAGACCATGAGCTTGGTGGCAGTTTTGAGGTCCTGGTCGTCAAACACTCTTTTCCTCAGGCGACCGAAGGCTGCACTGGCGCACTGGAGGCGGTGTTGGACCTCGTCGTCGATGTCTACTCTTGTGCAACACACACGGGTATTCACCACAGCCCCTGATCACCAGTAATAACACACGGGAATTTACACAACACACACGGATATTCACCACAGCCCCTGATCACCAGTAATAACACACGGGAATTTACACAACACACACGGATATTCACCACAACCCCTGATCACCAGTAATAACACACGGGAATTTACACAACACACACGGATATTCACCACAGCCCCTGATCACCAGTAATAACACACGGGAATTTACACAACACACACGGATATTTACCACAGCCCCTGATCACCAGTAATAACACACGGGAATTTACACAACACACACGGGTATTCACCACAGCCCCATATCACTCAGAATTAACCCATGGGGCCACATGCACATACACGCCCAGTCACCCAGCAATACCACCCGTGCACCCGCCACAGTGAGACGATCTCCAAGTACCGTTTTCTTCATTATTATGTCTCACCAATCGCACTTTCTTTCCTCCAACCTGCATCGTGTCAGTCAGAGCACAGATGTTACTAACCGCGCAGTCTACCACAGAGTCCGGCAGCTGCCAGCAGTGCAGAGGTCGCTGTTCTCAGCCAGGGCTGGGGCCGAGTTGCAGCAATTGGCATCAGTGCCCTGGGCTAGGGAAACAAAGAGGGACTGCGGGGTCCTGCTCTTGATTGCTGTCCGGTGTGTCCGACCGTGGGCCCCACAAGGAGGTCAGCGCTCATCTTCTGCTATGAATGTGACTCTTTGATGCTCACGTCGTGACCTTCGTCTGTCTGGTTGTCACCACAATGACCTCCCCACACGGGCTGTTTTGGCGCACCCTTGAGATCCTTTTGTCTTGGGATGTGGCTTTAAATCCAGGCCCGAGTGCAGGAGTCCTACAGGAGATGGTCTGGGGCACTCGCAGTTCAGTTCCCGGTGGACGTCTAACCAGAACACAAACCTACCGCTGACAAGAGTCCCAAATAGCAATCTTACTCAGAAAAACCTCACAATGGCCGATGTGGGAAATGAACTGCACAGGCAGCATTTAATGAATATGATATAATTGGCATCACGGAGACATGGTTCCAGGGTGACCAAGGCTGGGAACTCAACATCCAGGGGTATTCAACATTCAGGAAGGATAGACAGAAAGGAAAAGGAGGTGGGGTAGAGTTGCTGGCTAAAGAGGAAATTAATGCAATAGTAAGGAAGGACGTTAGCTTGGATGATGTGGAATCTGTATGGGTGGAGCTGCGGAATACCAAAGGGCAGAAAACGCTAGTGGGAGTTGTGTACAGACCACCAAACAGTAGTAGTGAGGTTGGGGACAGCATCAAACAAGAAATTAAGGACGCGTGCAATAAAGGTACAGTAATTATCATGGGCGACTTTAATCTACATATAGATTGGGTTAACCAAACTGGTAGCAATACGATGGAGGAGGATTTCCTGGAGTGTATTAGGGATGGTTTTCTGGACCAATATGTCGAGGAACCAACTAGAGGGCTCGCCATCCTAGACTGGGTGATGTGTAATGAGAAAGGACTAATTAGCAATCTTGTGCAACGCCCATTGGGGAAGAGTGATCATAATATGGTAGAATTCCTTATTAAGATGGAGAGTGACACAGTTAATTCAGAGACTAGGGTCCTGAACTTAAGGAAAGGTAACTTCGATGGTTTGAGACGTGAATTGGCTAGAATAGACTGGCAAATGATACTTAAAGGGTTGACGGTGGATAGGCAATGGCAAACATTTAAAGATCACATGGATGAACTTCAACAATTGTACATCCCTGTCTGGAGTAAAAATAAAACGGGGAAGGTGGCTCAACCGTGGCTAACAAGGGAAATAAAGGATAGTGTTAAATCCAAGGAAGAGGCATATAAATTATCCAGAAAAAGCAGCAAACCTGAGGACTGGGAGAAATTTATAATTCAGCAGAGGAGGACAAAGGGTTTAATTAGGAGGGGGGAAATAGAGTATGAGAGGAAGCTTGCCGGGAGCATAAAAACTGACTGCAAAAGCTTCTATAGATATGTGAAGAGAAAAAGATTAGTGAAGACAAATGTAGGTAGGTCCCTTGCAGTCAGATTCAGGTGAATTTATAATGGAGGAACAAAGAAATGGCAGACCAGTTGAACAAATACTTTGGTTCTGTCTTCACAAAGGAAGACACAAGTAACCTTCCGGAAGTACTAGGGGATCGAGGGTCTAGTGAGAAGGAGGAACTGAAGGATATCCTTATTAGGCGGGAAATTGTGTTCGGAAAATTGATGGGATTGAAGGCCGATAAATCCCCAGGACCTGATAGTCTACATCCCAGAATACTTAAGGAAGTGGCCATGGAAAAATAGTGGATGCATTGGTGATCATTTTCCAACAGTCTATCGACTCTGGATCAGTTCCTATGGACTGGAGGGTAGCTAATGTAACATGACTTTTTAAAAAAGGAGGGAGAGAGAAAACGGGTAATTATAGACTGGTTAGCCTGACATCAGTAGTGGGGAAAATGTTGAAATCAATTATTAAAGATGAAATAATAGCGCATTTGGAAAGCAGTGACAGGATCGGTCCAAGTCAGCATGGATTTATGAAAGCAAAATCATGTTTGACAAATCTTCTAGAATTTTTTGAGGATGAAACTAGTAGAGTGGACAAGGGAGAACCAGTGGTTGTGGTGTATTTGGACTTTCAAAAGGCTTTTGACAAGGTCCCACACAAGAGATTGGTGTGCAAAATTAAAGCACATGGTATTGGGGGTAATATACTGATGTGGATAGAGAACTGGTTGGCAGACAAAAAGCCGAGAGTCGGGATAAACGGATCCTTTTCAGAATGGCAAGCAGTGACTAGTGGGGTGCTGCAGGGCTCAGTGCTGGGACCCCAGCTATTTACAATGTATATTAATTATTTAAATGAAGGAATTGAGTGTAATATCTCCAAGTTTGCAAATGACACTAAACTGGGTGGCGGCGTGAGCTGTGAGGAGGATGCTAAGAGGCTACAGGGTGAATTGGACAGGTTATGTGAGTGGGCAAATGCATGGCAGATGCAGTATAATGTGGATAAATGTGAGGTTATCCACTTTGGGGGCAAAAACATGAAAGCAGATTATTATCTGAATGGCGGCAGATTAGGAAAAGGGGAGGTGCAACGAGACCTGGGTGTCATGGTACATCAGTCATTGAAAGTGGGCATGCAGGTACAACAGGCTATGAAAAAGGCAAATGGTATGTTGGCCTTCATAGCAAGGGGATTTGAGTATAGGAGCAGGGAGGTCTTACTGCAGTTGTACAGGGCCTTGGTGAGGCCTCATCTGGAATGTTGTGTTCAGTTTTGGTCTCCGAATCTGAGGAAGGATGTTCTTGCTATTGAGGGAGTGCAGCGAAGGTTCACCAGACTGATTCCCGGGATGGCTGGATTGACATATGAGGAGACTCTGGATCGACTGGGCCTTTATACACTGGAGTTTAGAAGGATGAGAGGGGATCTCATAGAAACATATAAGATTCTGATGGGATTGGACAGGTTAGATCCAGGAAGAATGTTCCCGATGTTGGGGAAGTCCAGAATCAGGGAACACAGTCTAAGGATAAGGGGTAAGCCATTTAAGACTGAGATGAGGAGAATCTTCTTCACTCAGAGAGTTGTTAACCTGTGGAATTCTCTACTGCAGAGAGTTGTTGATGCCAGTTTGTTGGATATATTCAAGAGAGAGTTAGATGTGGCCCTTACGGCTAAAGGGATCAAGGGGTATGGAGAGAAAGCAGGAATGGAGTACTGAGGTGAATGATCAACCATGATCTTATTGAATGGTGGCGCAGGCTCGAAGGGCCGAATGGCCTACTCTTGCACCTATTTTCTATGTTTCTATGAAAAAAATGTCACACTGGTACAGGAAGGGTGCTCTTCGAAGCTTGCAGCAGTGTAGAAGAAACTTTACTCTGCATCTGACCTCGTGCTGTACCTGTCCTGGGAGTGTTTGATGGGACAGTGTAGAGGGAGCTTTACTCTGTATCTAACCCGTGCTGTACCTGCCCTGGGAGTGTTTGATGGTACAGTGTAGAGGGAGCTTTACTCTGTATCTAACCTGTGCTGTACCTGCCCTGGGAGTGTCTGATGGGACAGTGTAGAGGGAGCTTTACTCTGTATCTAACCTATGCTGTACCTGCCCTGGGAGTGTTTGATGGGACAGTGTAGAGGGAGCTTTACTCTGTATCTAACCCGTGCTGTACCTGACCTGAATAGTTGATGCTGACACAGGGGTGCCTGAAACACAAAGTATTCCATTTCCCAGTATACGAGCACAATTGATGGTAACTTGATTTTGTTAAACCCACGGTTATTTTCGAACAATGAAATTTACACTTGGGCAAGATACCATTGCCATAGTTACTAAAAGCATTGGCCACTTAATTGCTGCAAATTGCGGTCTATTTGAGCAAAGCTGTCCTCTCCACCGTGACAGGCCAACAGTAGCTTCTGGCGGGGAGCCCACAGAGCATAGGGTTAGCAAGGTGTCAGCACCAGTGTAAAGGGGCTCTGTCATCGGGGATGGCTCATCTCTCGAATCGCACAGGACAAGCTGCGTCTAGATAGCAGCACGGTATCGCGAGGGTAATGTGGAGTCAGCCTGTTCCAGAGGATCAAATGTACTGAACAACTGGTGTTGGGGAGGACGAGAGAAAGGGTCGGAGGTGGGAATAAATGGAAACTTGCTGGCTGGTTGCTTTTGGCAGTCGATAATTTTCAAACACCAGGAAGAAGCATCAGTTTTGACCACCTGCTCACATATATACACACACACACACACACACACACAGCAATGTTCCCTCTAATTTATTTTCTCGTGCCTGCACGGCCCATTCGGATTTGCGCTCGTGCATGGTTTCTTCCAAGCAAAAGCCGGTGGACGGCCTTAGCGGGACCTCCAGACCGCGGGAACGTTGACACACAGACGCACACAGACCCCTGTGCCACTGGGCAAGGCCACGCCACCTTCACTCACCCTCCGAGCAATGCGATGCGCAGGTTCTCTTTGAAGATGGGATTGAGGACCAGGCCCTGCAGCCCGCCGGGAAGTTGCTGGGAATGCCAGAGTCGGAGCCCCGTCAGGATGCCCATGCAGTCGTCGTGGTCTCTGTGGAGGGGAAGGGGGGTGTAGAGAGGTCAATGCCACAATGGGAGGATTCTGGGTACCGTCGGTACCCCCTGCTAAAACGCACAGTTTAAAAAAAAAACACCAGATCGGTCGGGATGAAAATGTCCGTTCGTCTCATTTGATCTCCTCGTTCCAGAATACGAACCCCACCATCTCCCCTGTGGAGCACTTGGCTGTTTTGTTACACGAGACCTGTGTCTGGGTTTCACCCACCTTTCCGAGAATTGCAGTTATTCATCACCCTGTGTGTAAAGACATGGTCCCCGACATGTCTCCTGCACCTGCTCTTCAATAACCCCGTCACTGCGCCTTCTCGTCCCACCGCCCGGCTGCGACTGGAAGCAGGGTTAGAAAGAAAGCCTTCCCTTTCTACAGTGCCATTCACAACCAAAAAGTCTAGTGAAGGACAACTTCAAGTGTAGTCACTGTTGTAAATGTGGGAAACGCGGCAGCCAATTTGCGTACGCCAAGCTCCCACAAACAGCAATGTGAGCATGTCCAGATAATCTGTTTTAGTGACGCTGATTGAGGGAGAACTATTGACCTAGGACACCAGGAGAACTTCTCTGCTCTTCTGTGAAAAAGTGGGATCTTTCACGTCCACCTTAGAGAGCCAGCGTCTCCTCCGAAAGATGCCACCTCGGACAGTGCAGCACTGGTGGTGTCAGCGGAGATTCTGACAGGATCAAGTCCCTGGAGTGGGACTTGAACCCACGACCTTCCGACTCAGAGGCAAGAGTGCGATCCACTGAGCCACAGCGGACATCCCTGGGATGTCCTTTTCTGTTCTTTTTGTTAAAATACTGTAGAAGCTGGACATCTGAAAGAGAAAATGTGGAAAACACGCAGCAGGTCGGGCAGCATCTGTAAAGAAAGGGTCAAAAATGTTGAATTCTAGCGAAGGACTGTTCCTGAAACGTTAAATTCTTGCTTTAAAAAAAAATTGGGTCAGGTACCATCTTTACGACACGGGTGCCTGATATTTACAAGTGTGTTGGGGGGGGGGGGGGGGGGGGGAGGGAGGGATTGTATTCCATGATTCCATCCATTTCCCCATGAATACGACAAATCAGCAGCCCCGCCATTGAGTATCTCGATGGGGTCGACGAGATGATGATACAATCAAAGCGATCAGATCTAATCTCAGCAGGTTAACCTTCCCTCTTCCCTGGCCACGGCTGGTTAGAGGGCCTTTAGTGGGAACTATCATGTATCCAGACATGTTTACTGCTTGTACTATTACATATGATGTGCCGCCAGAGGGCACTACTATGGGAAACTTGTACACCAGCTGTATGGTCACTAAGGTGTGCCACCAGAGGGCACTGCAGTGGGAGACTTGTAGGTTACCTGTACAGGTGTGCCAGGCCTAGTATAAAAGGCAGGCCACCATGTGTGATCATCACTTGGGAGTTATATTAAAAGGACTAAGGTCACTACAGTTCAAGTGCAATACATTGCCTCATGGAGTCATTATCAGAGCATCTAAAGACATAACAGGAATAATGTCCGATCAGAAGGCAGTTGGGTTCAAAGTCCCACTGGAATGTTGGCCTTTATTGCAAGGGGGATGGAGTATTAAAGCAGAGATGTACTGCTATAACTGTACAGGGTATTGGTGAGACCACACCTTGAGTACTGCATACAGTTTTGGTCTCCGTATTTAAGGAGGGATATACTTGTATTGGAGGCTGTTGAGAGAAGGTTCATTAGGTTGATTCCTGAGATGAAGAGGATGAATTATGAGGAACGGATGAGCAGTTTGAGCCAATACTCATCGGAGTTTAGAAGAATGAGAGGTGATCTTATTAAGATTCTGAGGGGGCTTGTCAGGGTAGATGCAAAGAGGATGTTCCCTCCCCCCCCCCCCCCCCCCCCCCCCCCCCCACCGTGGGGGAATCTAGAACTAGGGGGCATAGTTTCAGAATACGGGGTCACCCATTTAAAATGGAGATGCGGAGAAATTTCTTCACTCAGAGAGTAGTGAATCTTTGGAATTCTCTACCTCAGAGAGCTGTGGAGGCTGGGTCATTACATATATTCAAGGCTGAGATAGACAGATTTTTGAACTTAAGGGAAGTCAAGGGTTATGGGGAGCGGGCAGGGAAGTGGAGTTGAGGCAAAGATCAGATCAGCCATGAACTTATTGAATGGCTGAGCAGGCTCGAGGGGCCAAATGGCCGCCTCCTGCTCCTATTTCTTATGTTCTTATGTTCAGGGACGGGAGCACAAAATCTGGGCCGACACTCCCAGTGCCGGTACTGAGGGAAAGCAGCTCTTTCAGATGAGTTGGTAACTCGAGGCCCCGTCTGCTCTCTCAGGTGGATGTAAAAGATCGCTCGACCAATATTTCGAAGAGTTCTCCCTGATGTCCTGACCAATATTAATCCCTCAACCAACATCACTTTTTAAAAAAACCCAGATGATCTGGTTATTTATCTCATCGCTGTTTGTGGGAGCTTAGTGTGTGCAGACTGACTGCCATTCCTACATTACAACAGTGGCTGTGCTTCTATTATTGGCTGTAAAGCGCTTTGAACATAAGAAACAGGAGCAGGATAAGGCCATTTGGACCCTCAAGCCTGCTCCACCATTCAGTATCATGACTGATCTGATCTTGGCCTCAACTCCACTTTCTGCCCGCTCACCATAATCCTTGACTCCCCTATCGTTCAAAAATCTGTCTATCTCAGCCTTGAATATATTCAATGACCCAGCCTCCACAGCTCTCTGGGGTACAGAATTCCAAAGATTCACCACCCTCTGACAGAAGAAATTCCTTCTCATCTCAGTTTTAAATGGGTGACCCCTTATTCTTAAACTATGCCCCCTAGTTCTAGATTGCCCCACGAGGGGAAACATCCTCTCTGCATCTACCTTCTCGAGCCCCCTCAGAATATTATACGTTTTAATAAGATCACCTCTTATTCTTCTAAACTCCAATGGGTATAGGCCCAACCTTCATATGACAACCCCCTCATCTCCGGAATCAACCAAGTGAACCTTCTCTGAACAGCCTCCAACGCAAGTATATCCTTCCTTAAATAAAGAGACCATAACTGTACGCAGTACTCCAGGTGTGGCCTCACCAATACCCTGTACAGTTGTAGCAGGACTTCTCTGCTTTTATACTCTACCCCCTTGCAATTAAGGCCAGCATTCCATTTGCCTTCCTGATTACATGCTATACCTGCATACTAACTTTGTAGTCTCTCTCAATTTATATAATAATAATGGGACATCCTGTGGTCATGAAAGGCGCTGTATAAACTGAATGCACCGCTTTTGGTCAACAACCTCCACAAGACCCTGAGCCAAGAGCATTGCTGGAGTGAAGACAAAAGTCGCACAAGTGAAGGAAAGAGCGCGAGAGAGAGAGAGAGAGAGAGAGAGAGAGAGAGAGAGAGAGAGAGAACAATCAGCCCTTCTCTCCTCCAGCCACCTCAGAAGACAGCCGTTCCTCCAGTCTGGCTTTGTACAACATTTCAGGCAGGGCCGCGAGCAATCAGCAACGACCTGCGCTCCTCAGCAAACTCTGCACGATCAGCAAGAACATGATCGCACAGCCCCGCTCTCACCGGCTGAAAATAGCAAGAGCCATCTGCTCAGACACAGCATATGGTGCCAGAGTCTTCAGCTTCCCAGTCCCTGGGCTTCGTAAGTGTGACCTGCACCAGCTGCCTCGCCCACACGCCTCTCCGACTTTAGAGAATCCAAAACTTCTTTTGGAAATAGGGCTGAGACTCATTCAACTTATTCTGGAAGAATCTGTGGTGCAGTGGGTCACACACTGTCCTTTCCCCCTCTGGGACTGGGTGGCGCAGTGGGTCATAGAAACATAGAAAATAGGTGCAGGAGTAGGCCATTCGGCCCTTCGAGCCTGCATCGCCATTCAATAAGATCATGGCTGATCATTCCCTCAGTACCCCTTTCCTGCTTTCTCTCCATCCCCTTGATCCCTTTAGCTGTAAGGGCCATATCTAACTCCCTCTTGAATATATCCAATGAACTGGCATCAACATCTCTCTGCGGCAGGGAATTCCACAGGTTAACAACTCTGAGTGAAGAAGTTTCTCCTCATCTCAGTCCTAAATGGCCTACCCTTTATCCTAAGACTATGTCCCCTGGTTCTGCACTTCCCCAACATCGGGAACATTCTTCCAAAATCTAACCTGTCCCGTCCCGTCAGAATCTTATACGATTCTATGAGATCCCCTCTCATCCTTCTAAACTCCAGTGAATAAAGGCCCAGTTGATCCAGTCTCTCCTCATATGTCAGTCCTGCCATCCCTGGAATCAGTCTGGTGAACCTTCGCTGCACTCCCTCAATAGCAAGAACATCCTTCCTCAGATTAGGAGACCAAAACTGAACACAATATTCCAGGTCAGACACTATCCTTTCCCCCTCTGGGACTGGGTGGTGCGCAGTGGGTCAGACACTGTCCTTTCCCCCTCTGGGACTGGGTGGTGCAGTGGGTCACACACTGTCCTTTCCCCCTCTGGGACTGGGTGATGCAGTGGGTCACACACTGTCCTTTCCCCCTCTGGGACTGGGTGATGCAGTGGGTCACATACTGTCCTTTCCCCCTCTGGGACTGGGTGATGCAGTGGGTCACACACTGTCCTTTCCCCCTCTGGGACTGGGTGGTGCAGTGGGTCACACACTGTCCTTTCCCCCTCTGGGACTGGGTGGTGCAGTGGGTCACACACTGTCCTTTCCCCCTCTGGGACTGGATGGTCCAGTGGGTCACACTGTCCTTTCCCCCTCTGGGACTGGATGGTCCAGTGGGTCACACACTGTCCTTTCCCCCTCTGGGACTGGATGGTCCAGTGGGTCACACACTGTCCTTTCCCCCTCTGGGACTGGATGGTGCAGTGGGTCACACACTGTCCTTTCCCCCTCTGGGACTGGATGGTGCAGTGGGTCACACACTGTCCTTTCCCCCTCTGGGACTGGGTGGTGCAGTGGGTCACACACTGTCCTTTCCCCCTCTGGGACTGGGTGGTGCAGTAGGTCACACACTGTCCTTTCCCCCTCTGGGACTGGGTGGTGCAGTGGTTCACACACTGTCCTTTCCCTCTCTGGGACTGGATGGTGCAGTGGGTCACACACTGTCCTTTCCCCCTCTGGGACTGGGTGGTGCAGTAGGTCACACACTGTCCTTTCCCCCTCTGGGACTGGGTGGTGCAGTGGTTCACACACTGTCCTTTCCCTCTCTGGGACTGGATGGTGCAGTGGGTCACACACTGTCCTTTCCCCCTCTGGGACTGGGTGGTGCAGTGGGTCACACACTGTCCTTTCCCCCTCTGGGACTGGGTGGTGCAGTAGGTCACACACTGTCCTTTCCCCCTCTGGGACTGGGTGGTGCAGTGGTTCACACACTGTCCTTTCCCTCTCTGGGACTGGATGGTGCAGTGGGTCACACACTGTCCTTTCCCCCTCTGGGACTGGGTGGTGCAGTAGGTCACACACTGTCCTTTCCCCCTCTGGGACTGGGTGGTGCAGTGGTTCACACACTGTCCTTTCCCCCTCTGGGACTGGATGGTGCAGTGGGTCACACACTGTCCTTTTCCTCTCTATCTATGTTCCAGTTTGGACCTTAACGAGGTGCTATGTACTTATTGAACGTGTCTGTTGCTGCAGTCCGTGCCGAGTTGCAAAACCTGTAACCAGGCAGCAATTAGAGGTCGGCACGATGCTGAGCTCTTTTTCTGCCACCTTTCCCTCCGTGTCCACCTCTTCGGCCAGGAGTCTTCCCCCCCCTGCACAGCTGACCTTTTCTCATGCTTTCAGAATTCTCGCTCTACCTGGACCCTTCCCTCTGATCTGTTACCCTCTCTCGACCTCTTCATTGCAAACTGCCGACGGGACATCAGCCATCTCAATTTCTCTGCTCCCCTCACTCACTCCAACATACCTCCCTCTGATCTTGCAGCACTCCGCTCGCTCAGATCCAACCCTAACCTCGTCATCAAACCTGCTGAGTAGGGTGGTGCTGTTGTTGTTTGGCGAGCCGCCCTCTACCTTGCAGAGACTGATCGCCAACTCTCTGACACCTCCTCCGACCTCCCCCTGGATCATGACCCCACCACTGAACATCAAGCCATCATTTCCCAGACCGTCACTGACCTCGTCTCCTCTGGAGATCTTCCCTCCACAACCACCAACCTCATAGTTCCCCAACCCCGCACAGCCCGCCTCTACCTCCTTCCCAAGATCCACAAACACGACTGCATCGGTGAACCCATCTTGCCCCACAGAACTTATTTCTTCCTATCTCAAATCTATTTTTTCTCCCCCTGGCCACTCTCTTCTACATCCGCCAATCCTCCTCCGACACTTTAACAGTTTCCAGTTTCCTGGCCCCAACCGTCTCCTTTTTACCAAGGATGTCCAGTCCCTCTACACTTCCATCCCTCACCACAACGGCCTGAGGGCGCTCCGCTTCTTCCTCGAGCAGAGGCCCAACCAATCTCTGTACACCACCACTCTCCCCCGACTGGCTGAATTTGTTCTCACATTGAACAACTTCTCCTTCAACTGCACTCACTTGCTCCAAATTAAAGGTGTTGCTATGAGAACCTGCATGGGTCCTAGCTATGCCTGACTTTTCATGGGATATGTGGACCATTCTTTGTCCCAGTCCTACTCGGGTCCCCTCCCTCACTTCTTTTTCCGGTACGTTGATGACTGTATCGGTGCCGTTTCCTGCTCTCGCCCTGAACTAGAAAATTTCATTCACTTTGCATCCAATTTCCATCCTTCCCTCACCTTCACATGGTCCATCTCCATCTCTTCCCTTCCTCGACTTCTCCATCTCCATCTCTGGGGATAGGCTTTTGACCAGTATCCACTATAATCCCACTGACTCCCACAGCTAACTGGACTACACTTCCTCCCACCCCAATCCTGTAGTGACTCCATTCTATTCTCCCAGTTTCTCCATCTCCGTCGCATCTGCTCCGACAACGCCACCTTTCACACTAGTGCCTCTGACATGTCTTCCTTTTTCCTCAACCGAGGATTCCCCTCCGCTGTGATTAACATGGCCCTCGACCGTGTCCGTTCTATTTCCTGCACCTCTGCTCTCACCCCTTCTCCTGCCTCTCAGAACCACGGCAGGGTTCCCCTTGTCCTCACCTTTCACCCCACCAGCCTCCACGTTCAACGGATCACCCTCCGCCATTTCTCACCTCCAGCGTGATCCCTCTACCGATCACATCTTCCCCTCCCCTCCCCTCTCAGCATTCCGAAGGGACCGCTCCCTCTGCGACACCCTGGTCCATTCCGCAGTCACCCCCAGCACCCCCTCCCCTTTCCGTGCAAACACAGGAGATGCAACACCTGCCCTTTTACCTCCGCCCTTCCCACTATCCAGGGCCCCAAATACTCCTTCCAGGTGAAACAGCGATTTACTTGTACTTCTGTCAATTTAGTATACTGTATTCGCTGCTCACAATGTGGTCTCCTCTACATTGGGGAGACCAAGCGCAGATTGGGTGACCGCACTGCTGAACACCTCCGTTCAGTCCGCAAGGGTGACCCCGAGCTTCTAGTCGCCTTTCACTTTAATTCCCCGGTCCACTCCCATTCAGACATCTACGTCCTCGGATCCTACACTGTTCCAATGAAGCTCAACACAAGCTCGAGGAACAGCACCTCATCTTTAATTTAGGCACTTTACAGCCTTCCGGACTCAACACAGAGTTCATAAATTTCAGAGTGTCATCTCTGGCCCTCTGTGGCTCCCTTTCTTCCCCACCATTTTAATTTTTTTTTTCTTCTTTCTTCTCTTTGTCTATATTGTCAGCTGGTCATTATCCCACCATTCACACTCTATCCAGATTAACATAGAAACATAGAAAATAGGTGCAGGATTAGGCCATTCGGCCCTTCGAGCCTGCACCACCATTCAATAAGATCATGGTTGATCATTCCCTCAGTACCCCATTCCTACTTTTTCTCCATACCCCTTGATCCCTTTAGTCGTAAGGGCCACATCTAACTCCCTCTTGAATATATCCAGTGAACTGGCATCAACTCTCTGCGGCAGGGAATTCCACAGGTTAACAACTCTCTTGAGTGAAGAAGTTTCTCCTCATCTCAGTCCTAAATGGCCTACCCCTTATCCTAAGACTGTGTCCCCTGATTCTGGACTTCCCCAACATCGGGAACATTCTTAACCTTTTTGGAAAGCAGTGACAGGATTGGTCCAAGTCAGCATGGATTTGTGAAAGGGAAATCATGCTTGACAAATCTTCTGGAATTTTTTGAGGATGTAACCAGTAGAGTGGACAGGGGAGAACCAATGGATGTGGTGTATTTGGACTTTCAAAAGGCTTTTGACAAGGTCCCACACAAGAGATTGGTGTGCAAAATCAAAGCACATGGTATTGGGGGTAATGTACTGACGTGGATAGAGAATTGGTTGGCAGACAGGAAGCAGAGAGTCGAGATTAACGGGTCCTTTTCAGAATGGCAAGCAGTGACTAGTGGGGTGCCACAGGGCTCAGTGCTGGGACCCCAGCTATTTGCAATGTATATTAATGATTTAGATGATGGAATTGAGTATAATATCTCCAGGTTTGCAGATGACACTAAATTGGGTGGCGGTGTGAGCTGTGAGGAGGACGCTAAGAGGCTGCAGGGTGATTTGGACAGGTTAGGCGAGTGGGCAAATACATGGCAGATGCAGTATAATGTGGATAAATGTGAGGTTATCCTCTTTGGGGGCAAAAACACGAAGGCAGAATATTATCTGAATGGCGGCAGATTAGGAAAAGGGGAGGTGCAACGAGACCTGGGTGTCGGTACATCAGTCATTGAAGGTTGGCATGCAGGTACAGCAGGCGGTAAAGAAGGCAAATGGTATGTTGGCCTTCATAGCTAGGGGATTTGAGTATAGGAGCAGGGAAGTCTTTACTGCTGTTATACAGGGCCTTGGTGAGGCCCCACCTGGAATGTTGTGTTCAGTTTTGGTCTCCGAATTTGAGGAAGGACGTTCTTGCTAGGAGGGAGTGCAGCGAAGGTTCACCAGACTGATTCCCGGGATGGCTGGATTGACATATGAGGAGAGACTGGATCAACTGGGCCTGGGAGTTTAGAAGGATGAGAGGGGATTTCATAGAAACGTATAAGATTCTGACTGGACTGGACAGGTTAGATGCGGTAAGAATGTTTCCGCATTTGGGAAAGTTCAGAACCAGGGGACATAGTCTTAGGATAAGGGGCAGGCCATTTAGGACTGAGATGAGGAGAAACTTCTTCACTCAGAGAGTTGTTAACCTGTGGAATTCCCTGCCGCAGAGAGTTGTTGAGGCCAGTTCATTGGATATACTCAAGAGGGAGTTAGATATGGCCCTTACGGCTAAAGGGATCAAGGGGTATGGAGAGAAAGCAGGAAAGGGGTGCTGAAGGAATGATCAGCCATGATCTTATTAAATGGTGGTGCAGGCTCGAAGGGCCGGATGGCTTACTCCTGCACCTATTTTCTACATTTCTAACCTCCATCATTACCATTTGAATTTGGGCCATCAGCCCTTTTGTCTCTCTAATCTCTCGTGCCTTCCACCCTATCACAGGCCTTCTCTTTTGTTCTTTCTTCCCCTCCCCCTTTCAGTGCTTAAGAATGTGCTCTTTTCGAACATTCGGCGAGTCTGATGAAGGGTCGTCGACCTGAAACATTAACTCTGTTTCTCTCTCCTCAGATGCTGCCTGACCCGCTGAGATTTCCAGCATTGTCGTTTTTTATTTCAGATCCCAGCATCCGCAGTATTTTGCTTTTGTATTATTATAGCAGTTGGAGGTGATTAAGTATAAGAAGTAACTGCACCTTAATAAAGTGCATGCTACTCACCGAACACACATCCCCGCCTAAAATACCTGCCGCACTTAGCATGACTTTATAATGAACTGTAATGGATATTGCCAAATGGTTTCCGCTATTTGCCCATTTCTAGTGGTGGGGGCTGGAGTTCGATATTAGGCAATATGAGCACATCCCGAAAACGCAAGACGCACAGAAGCGGTTACAGGAGTATCACCTTGACTCAGTGGGTAGCACTCGTGCCTCTGAGTCAGAAGATGATGAGTTCACGTCCCACTCTAGAGACTTGAGCACATAATCTAGGCAGACGCTCCAGCGCGGGACTGAGGGAGTGCTGCGCTGTCGGAGGTGTCGTCTTTCGCACTGCCTGTTCAGGTGGATGTTGCAGATCCCATGGCACTATTCAAAGAAGTAGTGACGAACGACTTGCATTCACATAGCGCCTTTCACAACCTCAGGAGGTCCCAAAGCACTTCACAGCCAATTCAGTGCCGTCACTGTTGCACTGTGGGAAACGCGGCGGCCACTTTGCGCACCGCAAGCTCCCACAGCAACGTGAAAATGACCAGATAATCTGTTTTTTTATGATGTTGACTGAGGAATAAACATTGGCCCAGGACACCGGTGATTACTCCCCTTTCTCTTCTTCGAAGTAGTGTCATGGGATCTTTTACGTCCACCTGAGAGAGCAGACGGGGCCTCGGTTTAACGTATCCTCCGAAAGACGGTACCTCTGACCGTGCAGCACTCCCTCAGCACTGGAGTGTCAACCTGGATTTTTGTGCTCAAGTCTCTGGAGTTGGACCCGAACCCACAACCTTCTGACTCAGGGGCAATGGTGCTAACCACTGAGTCATGGCTGATACAGTGGGGGTGTTTCCCCCAGTGTCCTGGTTCATTTCTGAAATATACACCATTAAAATCCACTGACTGCTCATACATCTCAGTGCTGTGTGTGAAACCTTGCAGTGCGCTGTTTTTTCCTACAAAACAACACGGACTATATATTTCTTTACCGCTGTACCTGTGTGAATATCTACGGCAAGACTCAAACTTGAAACAACCGTTCAATTCTGCTTGATATGTTTTTTGACACCACCCTTGGACCTCCAGCTGCTCCCAATACCAGCACAGATGTGCACCCACTGGTATTTCAGGTGTTATAAAGCTTCAAAATAGCCATGGGCTTAAGCTATAACCTGGTGCAGGGTGCTTTTCACAGTTCAAGTGGACGCGGTATGAAAACATAGAAAATAGGTGCAGGAGTAGGCCATTCGGCCCTTCGAGCCTGCACCACCATTCAATAAGATCATGGCTGATCATTCACCTCAGTACCCCTTTCCTGCTTTCTCTCCATAACCCTTGATCCCTTTAGCCGTAAGGGCCATATCTAACTCCCCCTTGAATATATCCAATGACGAGCAGTGGATAATTTTGTTTCAATTAATTCCAGCTCCAGTCGCTGTTTGTCTACCTCAGCAAGCGGCCTGTTGCTGGGCGGATCTACGCAGAGCGCTACACCGTTGACAGAAGCTCCACCCGATCCCGTGGGCTTCCCAGCTTCCCCCCCCCCCGCCACCACCCGCCCCGTCTCGTCGAGTTACCCTACGATGACTCCCCCCACTGGCCACAGTACCAAAACAGCTTTCATCAAAGTCCCAAATGGCATTCTTTGTGACTGTGACAAAGACAAACTATCACTCCTCGTCCTTCTCAACTGGTCTGCAGCCTTGGACACGGTTGACCACTCTATCCTTCTCCACCATCGCCCAGCTGGGTGGGACTGCACTCGCCTGGTTCTATTCTTACCCATCTAACCGTCGCCAGAGAAACATTTGCAACTGCTTCTCTTCCCAGTCCCACATTGTTATCTCTGGTGTCCCCCAAGAATCTACCCTTAGCCCCCTCCGATTTCTCATCGACATGTTGCCCCTTGGCGACGTCATCCGGAAACGTCAGTTTCCACGTGTACGCTGATGACACCCAGCTCTACCTCACTACCACTTCTCTCGACCCCTCCACGGTCTCTAAATCGTCAGACTGCTTGTCCGACATCCAGTTCTGGATCAGCAGAAATTTTCTCCAATTTAATATCGGGAAGACCGAAGCCATTGTTTTCGGTCTGCGCCATGAACACCATTCCCTAGCTACTGACTCCATCCCTCTTCCCAACTTATGTCTGAGGCTGAACCAGACTGTTCGCAACCTTGGTGTCATATTTAACCCCGAAATGAGCTTTCGACCTCATATCCACAGCATAACAAGACAGCCTACTTCCACCTCTGTAACATCGCCCATCTCCAACCCCTGCCTCAGCTGATCTGCTGCTGAAGCCCTCATCCATGCCTTTGTTACCTTTAGACTTGACTACTCCAATACACTCCTGGCTGGCCTCCTACATTGTACCCTAGAAATGATCCAAAACTCGGCAGCCCGTGTCCTAACTCGCACCAAGTTCCGCTCACCCCATCACCCCTGTGTTCGCTGACCTACATTGGCTCCCGATTATAGCAACGCCCCGATTTCAAAATTCTCATCCTTATTTTCAAATCCCTCCATGGCCTCACCCCTTCCTATCTCTGTAACCTCCTCCAGCCTCCCATCCCCACGAGATGTCTGCGCTCCTCAGCATTATAAACGCTCAACCAAAGCCTTGCCTTCTGTTGCCTGGGCCCCAAACTCTGGAATTCCCTGCCTAAACCTCACCGACTCTCTTTCCTCCTTCAAGACGCTCCTTAAAACATACCTCTGTGACCAAGCCTGCGCTAACTTCTGCGGCTCGGTGTCAAATTTTTAATCGCATTATACCCCTGTGAAGCACCTTGGGACGTTTCACTATGTTTAAAGCGCTATATAAATACACATTGTTGTTGTTGTCTAGGCTCGGGGCTGCGGCACTGTGCCGGAGCACCCAGTCACACCAGCAGGAGGAGGAGGAGGAAACTGGCTTCTAAATAAATAAAAAGAGCATTTAACAAGTCAAATCACAGCAAAGCGATGGCTAACTAGAACAGAATGCGGCTGAACAGTACCGTTGGTTATCTTTTTTCACCCAGAAGGCCACAGCAGCCTGGGGCACGGGCTGATCCAAGAACAGCAATCGCATCACGTAATTCCGAGCCAGTGCTGCCAGCTCCCTGAGGGAAGGAAGCAAACGAGAACAATTTAGTGGGAAGAAGTTCTTGTATTATCGTGCACTTGGGGAGTGAAATTTGGCACGGGGGGGGGGGTGGGGGCGGAATCACATCGGTCACCCGTTACATGCCCGGTCCCAGATTCGGGTCCCTTGACTTCAATAGCACGGAATATTGGCCGTGTGGTATAGCGGGCGGCAAAAGCCATTTTGTCTGTTTGCCTCCCCCTTACGCGCCCTGCAAATCCCCCCCCCCCCGCCCACACACCCCTCCCCCCCACACCCAAGTCCAATCTCACCCCCGTACTTTCTAGAGTAGAGCACAAAACTTTTACTTCACAACAATTGCTCCTGGAAAGCGTGGGTGTGTGTGCGTGTGTGCGGGCAGCAGGCAAGAACAACTTGACTGTGTTGCCTTCCGCTGTCCGTTACCCTTGACATGGATTGGTTGGGCCGAATGGCCTGTTTCTGTGCTGTATATCCTATGTAAGCCCTTGTGACACCCACTTCAGGGACCCGAGCACATAATCCAGGCTGACATTCCCACTGCAAGCACTGAGGGAGTGCTGCACTGTCGGAGGTGCCGTCTTTCGGACGAGACGCAAATCCGAGGTCCTGTCTGCCCTCTTGGGTGGATTTAAAAGGTCCTATTTCAAAAGCGGAGCAAGGAGGCTTCTGCTCGGTATCCTGGACAAATATTTATCCCTCAACCGGCCTCACTGAAAAAAGATTATCTGGCCATTATCATGTTGCTGTTTGTGGGAACTTGCTCTGTGCAATTTGGCTGCCGCGTTGCCTATATTGCAACAGTGACTACACTCAAAGTATTTCATTGGCTGCAAAGCACTTTGGGACATCCTGGGAGGACAAGCAAAATAAAAGCCCTGCCTAATTGTAACCCTGGAAATCAACAATGAGTCAGCAGGTAACGCAATGCAAAACATTGTCCCCGTGAAGACACCTGGATACCCAAAGGCAGATGCCAGCCAGAGCCTGGGTGGTGTTTATATCCCTGAGATTTGCTTCGTGGAGTTACTGCACAGCCAGGTGTTACTTCTGCGATGTTCTTATAGCTTTAAGAAATTAAAGCTAGCTATCCTGCCGGCGTCTTGGGTAAATACACCGATAAATCACCTGGTGTGGTACTGAGCCGAACGGAGCAGGAGGATCCCAGGTACAATCCCAAACCTCTAATTGGTTTAAAGGCTTGGGATTGTAGCTGGGATGTTGTAATTTACGTCAGCGGCCCTGGGTTAGAGAGGGAAGGGAAGGTATCATTTTAACCGGGAGGTGTGCATTGTAACCGGGCGGCACCCATTTTAACCAGGCGGCACCCATTTTAACCGGGCGGCACCCATTTTAACCGGGCGGCACCCATTTTAACCACACAGTGCGGTGCCCTTACAGCCTTTAAAATGGTCACCGCACTGTTAAAATGAAGAGCGTGGTCTCCCTCCCTAACTCAGGGCCGCGGAGGCCGACTGTAACTTGGCCTTACCTGAAGACAGCCAGGCATGTTGCCGGGTGGTTGTACAGTTTGTCGAGGATGGCCGGGCTGAGGCTCCTCATGTATTCGTGCAGGTTCTTGCACTTCAGCTTCTCCCGTTGCATGGTGGGCCTGGCGCAGGAGGACTGTCCGGGCGAGGGGGAGGAAAAGAAACAGGTGAGCGAGTGCACGAACCCAAATCTCGGTGCGCAGACAGGGAGCGGTGCCGCAGAGCGCGCTCGGCAACGTGACATCGCACCTTGCGCCGTAAAGTGAACTGCGAACATGGTCGCGCAGCGTGTCTGTGGGGGGGGGGGGGGGGGGCAACACACGTCTCCCGCACGCACCGTGCCCGCAGTAACCCAAACAAAATCTTCTGCAGCTCGAGAGTGGTGAGAATGTGGAACTCGCTACTACAGGGAGTGGTCGAGGCGAATAGTACCGATGCATTTAAGGTGAGGCCAGACATGTACACATCTTGATGAAGATGCAAAGAGGCTGCAAAGTGATATAGACAGGCTAAGTGAGTGGGTAGGTGAAATATAATGTGGAGAAATGTGAAGTTACCCACTTAGATAGGAATAATAGAATAGCAGAATATTTGTTAAATGGTGAAAGATTGGGAAATGTTGGTGTTCAGAGGGACCCGTGTGTTCTTCTACACAAATCACAAAGTTAACATACAGGTACAGCAAGCAATTAGGAAAACAAATAGTATGTTGGTGTTTATTACAAGACCTTTATTACAAAAGGATTGGAGCACAAGAGTAAAGATGCCTTACTGCAATTATAGACCACACCTGGAGTAGTGTGTACAGTTTTGGTCTCCTTACCTAAGGAAGGATATACTTGCCATAGAGGGACTGCAACGAAGGTTCACCAGACTGATTCTTGGGATGGGGGTGGGATTGTCCTACGAGGAGAGATTGAGCAGCCTAGGCCTATATTCTCTCGCGTTTAGAAGAATGAGAGGTGATATTGAAACATTCTTACAGGGCGTGACAGATGCAGGGAGGATGTTTCCCTCTGGTTGGGGAGTCTAGAACCAGGGGTCACAGTCTCAGAATAAGGGGCCGGCCATTTAGGACTGAGATGAGGAGAAACTCCTTCACTCAAAGGGTGGTAAATCTCTGGGCTCTCTACCACCGAGGGTTGTGGAGGCTCAGTCTTTGAATATATTCAAGACAGAGATCCACAGATTTTTGGATATTGGGTCTGAGAGGTGAGATGAAGTAGGGAGGGAGGAGCATAAGTGCCGCATGGATCCGTTGGGCCAAATGGCCCGCCTCTATGCTGTAAAATTCTATGAATCCACAGAGAAGGACCTTCGCGCTCTGTGGCCATGTTCACCTGGAGGAGATCACAGGCCGACCATCCTGTGGTGCATTACAGGCAGTCGAGTGAAGAGAGAAGGGCTTGTGCTTATACATCACCCTCTGCTACTTCACCAACTGCTGATCCCAGCTTCGAGCACAGCAAATGACTTTGAAGTGCAGACACTGTGCTATGAAGCTACCCTGCACACAGCAAGATTTCCCCAAACATCCACGAGAGGAATGCTCCGTTTTTCGGTGGTGTTGGATCAGAGATGCGTTGGCCAGGACACCAGGAGCACTCCCTGCTTTTCAGCAAACAGCGCCACGCATCTATTTTAACGTTGACAGGCAGGGCCTCAGTTTCGTCAGTCACTGAAGAGCTGCACCGTCAACAAGATCCAGGTCGGTGACTGGAGCGTGGGCAGGTACAGGAGGAACGGCGAGGTCGGGGCGAAGGAGCGGCGAGAGTTTGTAGAGGGACGTGATCGGGGCCCGGGAGAGGCGTGAGTTCGGGGCCCAGGAGAGGCGAGGGCCCAGGGGCAGCACGGGCCAGCCCACACTGCGATATGTGTGCGCACTCGGTCCGTGCAGCAGAGCAGGTCTCCAGTTGTCTTGGTTAATCCTTGCTACTGACCGAGCTCTGTCAAACCCACGTGGTGGTTGGTGGGCAACGGTCACCACGTTAAAAAAAGCCACGCACAGGCATTTTCCACCCTTCACGATGTAGTTCGGGATCTGGAATATTAGATCCTTCATTGAAACACCTGTGAACTCATCCCTTTTTGGCGTGGAAGCACGTCACCCTCGGTAGGAGAGACTGCCTATGATAATGATGCACCATCAACAATGTAGCACTCCCTCCGTGGTGCACAGATGAATGCACTCCACCTAGATTATGTGTTCAAGTACTGGAGCAGGGTTGGATCCACAGCCCTCTGACTCAGAAGTGAAACAGCTCCCAACAATGCCGAGCTGACAGCACTTGCATTAGGCTAACTTAGCAAACGTCTATCAGTGCATTACTGGGAGACATGAGGAAAACTCACATAACCCATTGCACTTTACTGTTGCATGAAACACTATTCACGTGATACTCAAATCATCAGCTCCAATTGTACACCCACCACCAGTGACAGACCAGTACCCACCAGTACTGTACCCCCGTGTTATACAGTGACAGACCTGTACCCACCAGTACTGTACCCCAGTGTTATACAGTGACAGACCTGTACCCACCAGTACTGTACCCCCGTGTTATAGTGACAGACCTGTACCCACCAGTACTGTACCCCAGTGTTATACAGAGACAGACCTGTACCCACCAGTACTGTATCCCAGTGTTATACAGTGACAGATCTGTACCCACCAGTACTGTACCCCAGTGTTATACAGTGACAGATCTGTACCCACCAGTACTGTACCCCAGTGTTATACAGTGACAGACCTGTAACCACCAGTACTGTACCCCAGTGTTATACAGCGACAGACCTGTACCCACCAGTACTGTACCCCAGTGTTATACAGTGACAGACCTGTACCCACCAGTACTGTACCCCAGTGTTATACAGCGACAGACCTGTACCCACCAGTACTGTACCCCCGTGTTATACAGCGACAGACCTGTACCCACCAGTACTGTACCCCAGTGTTATACAGTGACAGACCTGTACCCACCAGTACTGTACCCCAGTGTTATAGAGACAGACCTGTACCCACCAGTACTGTACCCCAGTGTTATACAGTGACATACCTGTACCCACCAGTACTGTATCCCAGTGTTATACAGTGACAGACCTGTACCCACCAGTACTGTACCCCAGTGTTATACAGTGACAGACCTGTACCCACCAGTACTGTACCCCCGTGTTATACAGTGACAGACCTGTACCCACCAGTACTGTACCCCAGTGTTATACAGAGACAGACCTGTACCCACCAGTACTGTATCCCAGTGTTATACAGTGACAGACCTGTACCCACCAGTACTGTACCCCAGTGTTATACAGTGACAGACCTGTACCCACCAGTACTGTATCCCAGTGTTATACAGTGACAGACCTGTACCCACCAGTGCTGTACCCCAGTGTTACACAGTGACAGATCTGTACCCACCAGTACTGTATCCCAGTGTTATACAGCGACAGACCTGTACCCACCAGTACTGTACCCCAGTGTTATACAGAGACAGACCTGTACCCACCAGTACTGTATCCCAGTGTTATACAGTGACAGACCTGTACCCACCAGTACTGTACCCCAGTGTTATACAGTGACAGACCTGTACCCACCAGTACTGTATCCCAGTGTTATACAGCGACAGACCTGTACCGACCAGTACTGTACCCCAGTGTTATACAGCGACAGACCTGTACCCACCAGTACTGTACCCCAGTGTTATACAGCGACAGACCTGTACCCACCAGTACTGTACCCCAGCGTTATACAGTGACAGACCAGTACCCACCAGTACTGTACCCCAGTGTTATACAGTGACAGACCAGTACCCACCAGTACTGTACCCCAGTGTTATACAGTGACAGACTTGTACCCACCAGTACTGTACCCCCATGTTATACAGTGACAGACCTGTACCCACCAGTACTGTACCCCAGTGTTATAGTGACATACCAGTACCCACCAGTACTGTACCCCAGTGTTATACAGTGACAGACCAGTACCCACCAGTACTGTACCCCAGTGTTATACAGAGACAGACTTGTACCCACCAGTACTGTACCCCAGTGTTATACAGTGACAGACCTGTACCCACCAGTACTGTACCCCAGTGTTATACAGTGACAGACCTGTACCCACCAGTACTGTATCCCAGTGTTATACAGTGACAGATCTGTACCACCAGTACTGTACCCCAGTGTTATACAGTGACAGACCTGTACCCACCAGTACTGTACCCCAGTGTTATACAGTGACAGACCTGTACTCACCAGTACTGTACCCCAGTGTTATACAGTGACAGACCTGTACGCACCAGTACTGTACCCCAGTGTTATACAGTGACAGACCTGTACCCACCAGTACTGTACCCCAGTGTTATACAGAGACAGACCTGTACCCACCAGTACTGTACCCCAGTGTTATACAGTGACAGACCTGTGCCCACCAGTACTGTACCCCAGTGTTATACAGTGACAGACCTGTACCCACCAGTACTGTATCCCAGTGTTATACAGTGACAGATCTGTACCCACCAGTACTGTACCCCAGTGTTATACAGTGACAGACCTGTACCCACCAGTACTGTACCCCAGTGTTATACAGTGACAGACCTGTACCCACCAGTACTGTACCCCAGTGTTATACAGTGACAGACCTATACCCACCAGTACTGTACCCCAGTGTTATACAGTGACAGACCTGTACGCACCAGTACTGTACCCCAGTGTTATACAGCGACAGACCTGTACCCACCAGTACTGTACCCCAGTGTTATACAGCGACAGACCTGTACCCACCAGTACTGTACCCCAGTGTTATACAGTGACAGACTTGTACCCACCAGTACTGTACCCCAGTGTTATACAGAGACAGACGTGTACCCACCAGTACTGTACCCCAGTGTTATACAGTGACAGACCTGTAGCCACCAGTACTGTACCCCAGTGTTATACAGTGACAGACCTATACCCACCAGTACTGTACCCCAGTGTTATACACTGACAGACCTGTACCCACCAGTACTGTACCCCAGTGTTATACAGTGACAGACCTGTACCCACCAGTACTGTACCCCCGTGTTATACAGCGACAGACCTGTACCCACCACTACTGTACCCCAGTGTTATAGAGACAGACCTGTACCCACCAGTCCTGTATCCCAGTGTTATACAGTGACAGACCTGTACCCACCAGTACTGTACCCCAGTGTTATACAGTGACAGACCTGTACCCACCAGTACTGTATCCCAGTGTTATAGTGACAGATCTGTACCCACCAGTACTGTACCCCAGTGTTATACAGTGACAGACCTGTACCCACCAGTACTGTACCCCAGTGTTATACAGTGACAGACTTGTACCCACCAGTACTGTACCCCAGTGTTATACAGAGACAGACTTGTACCCACCAGTACTGTACCCCAGTGTTATACAGTGACAGACCTGTACCCACCAGTACTGTACCCCAGTGTTATACAGTGACAGACCTGTACCCACCAGTACTGTACCCCAGTGTTATACAGTGACAGACTTGTACCCACCAGTACTGTACCCCAGTGTTATACAGTGACAGACCTGTACCCACCAGTACTGTACCCCCGTGTTATACAGCGACAGACCTGTACCCACCAGTCCTGTATCCCAGTGTTATACAGTGACAGACCTGTACCCACCAGTACTGTACCCCAGTGTTATACAGTGACAGACCTGTACCCACCAGTACTGTATCCCAGTGTTATAGTGACAGATCTGTACCCACCAGTACTGTACCCCAGTGTTATACAGTGACAGACCTGTACCCACCAGTACTGTACCCCAGTGTTATACAGTGACAGACCTGTACCCACCAGTACTGTACCCCAGTGTTATACAGCAACAGACCTGTACCCCAGTGTTATACAGCGACAGACCTGTACCCACCAGTACTGTACCCCAGTGTTACACAGTAACAGACATGTACCCAACAGTACTGTACCCCAGTGTTATAGAGCGACAGACCTGTACCCACCAGTACTGTACCCCAGTGTTATACAGTGACAGACCTGTACCCACCAGTACTGTATCCCAGTGTTATACAGCGACAGACCTGTACCCACCAGTACTGTACCCCAGTGTTATACAGAGACAGACCTGTACCCACCAGTACTGTATCCCAGTGTTATACAGCGACAGACCTGTACCGACCAGTAGTGTACCCCAGTGTTATACAGCGACAGACCTGTACCCACCAGTACTGTACCCCAGTGTTATACAGCGACAGACCTGTACCCACCAGTACTGTACCCCAGTGTTATACAGTGACAGACCAGTACCCACCAGTACTGTACCCCAGTGTTATACAGTGACAGACCAGTACCCACCAGTACTGTACCCCAGTGTTATACAGTGACAGACTTGTACCCACCAGTACTGTACCCCCATGTTATACAGTGACAGACCTGTACCCACCAGTACTGTACCCCAGTGTTATACAGTGACAGACCTGTACTCACCAGTACTGTACCCCAGTGTTATACAGTGACAGACCTATACCCACCAGTACTGTACCCCCGTGTTATACGGTGACAGACCTGTACCCACCAGTACTGTACCCCAGTGTTATACAGCGACAGACCTGTACCCACCAGTACTGTACCCCAGTGTTATACAGTGACAGACTTGTACCCACCAGTACTGTACCCCAGTGTTATACAGAGACAGACTTGTACCCACCAGTACTGTACCCCAGTGTTATACAGTGACAGACCTGTACCCACCAGTACTGTACCCCAGTGTTATACAGCGACAGACCTGTACCCACCAGTACTGTACCCCCGTGTTATAGAGCGACAGACCTGTACCCACCAGTACTGTACCCCAGTGTTATACAGAGACAGACCTGTACCCACCAGTGCTGTATCCCAGTGTTATACAGTGACAGACCTGTACCCACCAGTGCTGTACCCCAGTGTTACACAGTAACAGACCTGTACCCACCAGTACTGTACCCCGGTGTTATACAGTGACAGACCTGTACCCACCAGTACTGTATCCCAGTGTTATACAGTGACAGACCTGTACCCACCAGTACTGTACCCCAGTGTTATACAGTGACAGACCTGTACCCACCAGTACTGTACCCCAGTGTTATACAGTGACAGACCTGTACCCACCAGTACTGTACCCCAGTGTTATACAGTGACAGACCTGTACCCACCAGTACTGTACCCCCGTGTTATACAGCGACAGACCTGTACCCACCAGTACTGTACCCCCGTGTTATACAGCGACAGACCTGTACCCACCAGTACTGTACCCCAGTGTTATACAGAGACAGACCTGTACCCACCAGTACTGTATCCCAGTGTTATACAGTGACAGACCTGTACCCACCAGTACTGTACCCCAGTGTTACACAATAACAGACCTGTACCCAACAGTACTGTACCCCAGTGTTATAGAGCGACAGACCTGTACCCACCAGTACTGTACCCCAGTGTTATACAGTGACAGACCTGTACCCACCAGTACTGTATCCCAGTGTTATACAGCGACAGACATGTACCCACCAGTACTGTACCCCAGTGTTATACAGAGACAGACCTGTACCCACCAGTACTGTATCCCAGTGTTATACAGTGACAGACCTGTACCGACCAGTACTGTACCCCAGTGTTATACAGCGACAGACCTGTACCCACCAGTACTGTACCCCAGTGTTATACAGCGACAGACCTGTACCCACCAGTACTGTACCCCAGTGTTATACAGTGACAGACCAGTACTCACCAGTACTGTACCCCAGTGTTATACAGTGACAGACCAGTACCCACCAGTACTGTACCCCAGTGTTATACAGTGACAGACTTGTACCCACCAGTACTGTACCCCCATGTTATACAGTGACAGACCTGTACCCACCAGTACTGTACCCCAGTGTTATACAGTGACAGACCTGTACTCACCAGTACTGTACCCCAGTGTTATACAGTGACAGACCTATACCCACCAGTACTGTACCCCCATGTTATACAGTGACAGACCTGTACCCACCAGTACTGTACCCCAGTGTTATACAGCGACAGACCTGTACCCACCAGTACTGTACCCCAGTGTTATACAGTGACAGACTTGTACCCACCAGTACTGTACCCCAGTGTTATACAGAGACAGACTTGTACCCACCAGTACTGTACCCCAGTGTTATACAGCGACAGACCTGTACCCACCACTACTGTACCCCAGTGTTATACAGAGACAGACCTGTACCCACCAGTCCTGTATCCCAGTGTTATACAGTGACAGACCTGTACCCACCAGTACTGTACCCCAGTGTTATACAGTGACAGACCTGTACCCACCAGTACTGTATCCCAGTGTTATAGTGACAGATCTGTACCCACCAGTACTGTACCCCAGTGTTATACAGTGACAGACCTGTACCCACCAGTACTGTACCCCAGTGTTATACAGTGACAGACCTGTACCCACCAGTACTGTACCCCAGTGTTATACAGTGACAGACCTGTACCCACCAGTACTGTACCCCAGTGTTATACAGTGACAGACCTGTACCCACCAGTACTGTACCCCCGTGTTATACAGCGACAGACCTGTACCCACCAGTACTGTACCCCAGTGTTATACAGAGACAGACCTGTACCCACCAGTACTGTATCCCAGTGTTATACAGTGACATACCTGTACCCACCAGTACTGTACCCCAGTGTTATACAGCAACAGACCTGTACCCCAGTGTTATACAGCGACAGACCTGTACCCACCAGTACTGTACCCCAGTGTTATACAGTGACAGACTTGTACCCACCAGTACTGTATCCCAGTGTTATACAGCGACAGACCTGTACCCACCAGTACTGCACCCCAGTGTTATACAGTGACAGACCAGTACCCACCAGTACTGTACCCCAGTGTTATACAGTGACAGACTTGTACCCACCAGTACTGTACCCCCATGTTATACAATGACAGACCTGTACCCACCAGTCCTGTACCCCAGTGTTATACAGTGACAGACCTGTACCCACCAGTACTGTACCCCAGTGTTATACAGCGACAGACCTGTACCCACCAGTACTGTACCCCAGTGTTATACAGTGACAGACCTGTACCCATCAGTACTGTACCCCCGTGTTATACAGTGACAGACCTGTACCCACCAGTACTGTACCCCCGTGTTATACAGTGACAGACCTGTACCCACCAGTACTGTACCCTCGTTTCACACAGTGACAGACCTGTACCCACCAGTACTGTACCCCAGTATTATTCAGTGACAGACCTGTACCCACCAGTACTGTACCCTCGTTTCACACAGTGACAGACCTGTACCCACCAGTACTGTACCCCAGTATTATTCAGTGACAGACCTGTACCCAAGTTTCACACAGTGACAGATCAATGTCCAACAGTACATCATCCAAGAGATCTCAAACGCGCCCTCCAGACACAGCTCGATTTTGGAAGGACAGAATCTAAACCTTTACTGATGGGCATTTCTCACTATTCAAGTAGACGCATATGGAAATCTTCAGCCCCTCGTCATTGCAGGTCGCTGGAATTTACTGACAGGACTGCCATTGACTCAAGAGAGCAGGCATCGTACGCGGAGGTTTAAACAGTGTCAATTTGCAATGACTGCATGGTGACTCCCCTCGTGTTCCGTCCCTTCCACACCCCAATAAAACGATCTCCAATTGAACCAGCTCATACTGCCTGAATGAGTTAACACCCCACGGCAAATCACCGCACTGCAGCTCTCCTCAGTCTCTTTGTATCTTCCTCACTTATTAATATGCACAAAACTGCCACTACTGTCCTGCTCACCCATCACCCTTGTGCTCGCTGACCTACATTGGGCCCCGGTTAAGCAACGCCTCGATTTCAAAATTCTCATCCTAGTTTACAAATCCCTCCATGGCCTCGCCCCTCCCTATCGCTGTAATCCCCTTCAGCCCCACAAACCCACCCACCCACCCCAGATGTCTGCGCTCCTCTAATTCTGCCCTCTTGTGCATCCCTGATTATAAATCACTCAACCATCAGTGGCCATGCCTTCAGCTGCCTAGGCCCTAAACTCTGGAGTTCCCTTCCTACACCTCTCTGAAAGAAAGGCTTGGATTTATATCGCACCCTTCATGACCACTGGACATCTCAAAGCGCTTTACAGCCAATGAAGTACTTTTGGGGTGCAGTCACTGTTGTAATGTGGGAAACGCGGGCAGCCAATTTGCGCACAGCAAGCTCCCACAAACAGCAATGTGATAATGACCAGATAATCTTGGTTAGGTTGATTGAGGGATAAATATTGGCCCAGGACACTGGAGATAACTCCCCTGATCTTTTTTGAACCAGTGCCATGGGATCTTTTACCTCCACTTGAGAGAGCAGACGGGGCCTCGGTTTAACGTCTCATCTGAAAGACGGCACCTCCGACAGTGCAGCACTCCGAGCTTGGATTTTTTGCGCTCTGGCCCTTGCAGTGGGACTTGAACCCACTACCTGACTCAGAGGCGAGGGTGCTACCCACTGAGCCACAGCTGCCTTGCTCTCTCCTCCTTTAAGAAGCTCCTTAAACTACAACTCGCTCCTGTCCTAATATCTCCGTGCGTGGCTCGGTGTCAAATTTTGTTTGATAACGCTGCTGTGGAGCTCCCTGGATCGTTTCACTAGGTTAAAGGCGCTATAGAAATGCAAGTTGTTGTTGATCCACAACGTGAGAAAGGCAGTAACTCAAAGGCGGCACCAGCGGTACAAGGTTCTGAAACAAGACGACAAAAGATCGAGAGCAGTTTCAGAGCCTTCGGCGATTGCATTCAGCAGGAAGCCCAGTGCCCTGTTTAAGAGTCTCCAAAACAAACTGAGGGAAACTATCAAGTGTTTCTGTGCCTGATGTGGAATGCATTCTTCCCCTGTAAGGTCACACCTCCGTCTATCCAAGCCAAGGCGTTATTAAGAAAGAAAGAATTTGCATTGATGTAGCCACTTTCATGGCCTCAGGACATCCCAAAACACCTCTCAGCCAACTGACAACTTTTGGAGTGTAGTCACTGTTGCAATGTGGGAAATGCAGTAGCCAATTTGTGCACAGCAAGCTCCCACAAACAGCAATTTGACGGTGATAATCAGTTTTTCAGTGATGTCGGTTGAGGGATAAATATTGGCCCCAGGACACTGGGGATAACTCCCCTGCTCTTCTTCAAAATAGTGCCATGGGATCTTTTCTGCCCACCGGAGACGGCCGACGGGGCTTTGGTTTAACATCTCATCTGAAAGACAGCAGCTCCGACAGTGCAGCGCTCCTTCAAGGGAGTGTCGGCCTAGATTTCTGTGCTCTCAAGTGTCTGGAGTGGGACTTGAACCCACAACCTTCTGACTCAGGCGCTAGAGTGCTGCCCACTGAGCCACAGCTGGCACCAGCTTGGCAAGGCTTAGGGGACCCCCAAGTATGTGCAGAGAAACTGCAGTAATTTAACCAGCTAGAACCGCAAAGACTTCTAAAACCAAAACTTCCAGCAGCCTGAGTGGGCATGGAAACCGGGACTGCATTTGGTACCTTTGGAAGTTAGCAGAGTGCTTGCTCTCTCCCCATAAAACATTCTTCTAATTGCAATGGATGATAATGATATCAATTAATAGCATGCCTACACCTATAACCAGGACCACTCTTTTAGTTTTGTGTCATAATTTAAAACTAATAGCCATTGGTTTGTGAAGACTGCTTCGTACAAATTTTGCTCTTAATACATTGAATTCCAGAATCTTTACTGCAATTTCAAAGATCCCAACCTGTGATTCCAATTGTTTTCCCACAGAAACCAGTGGCCTTGCCTATAATATACAAACAGGCTGGATGTGACACAAGAATGTAAGAAATAGGATCGAGGGGTTAGATCCCTCGAGCCTGCTCCGCCATTCAATGAGGTCATGGCTGATCTTCTACCTCAACTCCGCTTTCCGCATATCCCTCGATTCCCTTAGTGCCCAAAAATCTATCGATCTCGGTATTGAATATACTCAAAGACTGAGCCTCCACAGCCCTCTGGGGTAGAGAATTCCAAAAATTCATCACCCTTTCAGTGAAGAACTTTCTCCTCCTCTCAGTCCTAAATGGCCAACCCCTTATTCTGAGACTGTGAGCCCTGTTTCGAGACTCCCCAGCCAGAGGAAACATCCTCCCTGCATCTACCCGGTCAGGGCCTATAAGAATTTTGTATGTTTCAATCAGATCACCTCTCATTCTTCTAAACTCTGGAGGATATAGGCCTAGTCTACTCAATCTCTCCTCATAGGACAATCCCCCCATCCCAGGAATCAGTCTGGTGAACCTTTGTTGCACCCCCTCTATGGCAAGTATATCCTTTCTTTGGTATGGAGTCCAAAATTGTACACAATACTCCAGGTACAGTTTCACCAGGGCCCTATATAATTGCCATAAGACATCTTTACTCTTATACTCAAATCCTCTTGTAATAAAGGCCAACATACCATTTGCTTTCTTTTATTTGCTGTACCTGCATGTTAACTTTCAGTAATTTGTGTACAAGGACACCCAGGTCCCTCTGAGCACCAACATTTCCCAATCTCTCACCATTCAAAAAATACTCATCTATTTTTCCTACCAAACATGGATAACTTTACAGTATAATCCATTTTCCGTGGTCTTGCTCACTCACTAAGCCTGTCTATATCCACTTGAAGTCTCTTTGCATCCTCCTTGCAGTGTCAGTTGTGGCTCAGTGGGTAGCACACTCCCCTCTGAATCAAAAGGTTGTGGGTTCAAGTCCCACTCTAGGGACTTGAGCACATAAATCTAGGCCGACACTCCAGTGCAGTGCTGAGGGAGCGCCTCACTGTCGGAGGGTACCGTCTTTTGGATGAGATGTTAAACCGAGGTCCCGTCTGCTCTCTCACATGGACGCAAAAGATCCCATGCAGCTTTTTCGACGAAGGGCAGGGGGAGTTATCCCGGTGCCCTGGCCAATATTTATCCCTCAATCAACATAACAAAAACAGATTATCTGATTGTGATCACATTGTTGTTTGTGGGAGCTTGCTGTGCACAAATTGGCCGCCGTGTTTCCCACATTACAACAGTGACTGCACTCCAAAAGTACTTCATTGGCTGTAAAGCGCTTTGAGACGTCCGGTGGTCATGAAAGGCGCTATATAAATGTATGTCTTTCTTTCTTGCTTTCCTCACAACTTACATTCCCACCTAGACTTGTGTGGGCTTTGCTGCTCCTTCATATTGCACCAGTGACTGAGTGAATCAAATTTAGTTGCTCATTACATGAGACTGAGCAACCTTTGAGCAGTGTTTGGTGAAAAGTGTCCTCCATCTGCAGTCCCATTTGTCTCACTGTGGAAAGAAAACCCCACAAAGCCCTGTTTGCACATAATTAATAATTCTTATTGTTCATAATAAGCATAAAAATTGCAACATGTTGCCTTTTGCTCCCCCCCTCCTTTCTTTGTTTTACCTGAACAGGGCCCTTCCAGACTTGTGAAAGTGAAGCCTATTTAACCAGCGCACACACTGCCTGCCAGACTCGTACTGACCCTGTGGGGCTGCAGGAGGCCCAGGTCCCGTTCCCGTTCCCGTTCCCATCGCAACCGCGCCGCGTGATGACGTCACCAGCGTGTCCGATAGACCGCTTTCACGGCGACGTCACCTCCACGTACGGTACTTCCGGTTCCCCACTCTGAAACCGTCCCCCGGCGTTCTGCAACACATTTCCCATGTTAAACCTCATCTTTTCGGTTCCGTCCCCTGCCCCAATTTGTAGCCTCGCTCCAGCAAATGACTTTAGATCTCGCACCCACTCCATTTTCTTTCCTACAGTACTCATCATCATCAGAGGCAGTGCCTTGGAGTCGAGGAAGACTTGCTTCCACTACTAAAGTGAGTTCTTTGGTGGCTGAAAAGTCCAACACGAGAGCCACAGACCCTGTCACAGGTACTACATATTATACAAAAGCCAAATACCGCGGAAGCTGGAATTCTGAAAAAAAGACTGAAAATGCTGGACGTACTCAGTCAGGCCAGGCAGTATCTGTGGAGAGAGAAACAGAGTTCACGTTTCACGTCGATGACATCACGTCAGAATTTCTGACGCAAAGAAACCTAGTAACTTTTGTATTAGTGGATCTACCCCCCCGAATTTAAGTTCATGATGCATTGGCTTTTTATTGTAACTGGAGCGTTGGACTACAAATTACCTTACATTATAGCGGTTTTCAAATTTTAAAATCTCCCATTTATATAGTGCCTTTCATGACCTCAGGATGTCATTTAAGTCCTTTTTTTGGAGTTGTGTCACTGTTTTAATGTATCAAACACAGCAGCTAATTAGCGCACAACAAGCTCCCATAAACAGCAATGAGATAATATACAGATAATCTTTTTTTGGTGGCGTTGGTTTAAGGATAAATATTGGCCAGGGCACTAAGAGAACACCCCTGCTCGTCTTAAAATTATGCCATGGGATCTTTTATGTTTTCCTGAGAGGGCAATTGGAGTCTCGGTTTAAAGTCTCATCTGAAAGAGAGCATCTATGACAGTTCAGCACTCCCTTGGTATTGCACTGAAACGTCAGTCTAGATTGAGTTTATGGAGTGTGTTGAACACACAACCTCCAGATACAGAAGCAAGAGTGCGACTAATTGACACCTAATTTAATTGGTTTGGAACAGGAATACCACACAATGCAAGAAAATAGTTTTAAAAAATGATTCAAAAATTGTGCAGTATTGCAAAAGATTTAGCAGTCTTTCAATCCTGTGAAACTTCACGATACTATAATAGTGAATTAGGGAAAAGAATTTTAGGAATCTGGTGTTAGCAATGTTGATGGATGTGAAATACTTTTTAAAATTGATTTGAAATCTACAACAGCCTGAAAAAGCTATAAAGATAAATGTTTATTGGGAAAATACTTAAATAATTAGAGATATTAATTTTGCTGAATGAGGTGTATATAGAGTATTGTAATCCTTAAAAGTACATTATAAAAAATATATTAAAAAAATGATCAATATTGATTTATGTGAAAAACATTTTAAAATAGTTTTGAAAACTGCAACCATCTGTGCCTATGCATCTGTTAGCCCATATTTCATTCCTGCATTAATATTATTAAATTCAATTCAATTGTTTTATTGTGGAATATCACATTTAATTACTTGAAGGGGAAAATTGCAGGGCTATGGGCAAAGAGCAGGTGAATGGGAACAATTGGATAGCTCTGGCAAAGAGCTGACACAGGCACGATGGGCCGAATGGCCTCCTTCTATGCTGTATCCATGGCATAACTAAGACTGCCTATTTCCAACTCCATAACATCGCCCGTCTCTACCCCTGCCTGAGCTCTTCCGCTGCTGAAACCCTCATCCATGCCTTTGTTACCTCTAGACTTGACTATTCCAACACACTCCTAACTGGCCTCCCATGTTCTAACTCGCACCAAGTCCCGCTCACCCATCACTCCTGTGCTCGCTTGCCCACATTGGCTCCCGGTTAAGCAATGCCTCGATTTCAAAATTCTCATTCTTGTTTTCAAATCCCTCCGTGGCCTCTCCCCTCCCTATCTCTGTAATCTCCTCCAGCCCCACAACCCCCCGAGATATCTGCGCTCCTCTGATTCTGGCCTCTTGAGCATTCCTGATTATAATTGCTTAGCCAATGGCGGCCGTGCTTTCAGCAGCTTAGACCTAATCTCTGGAATTCCCTCCCTAAAATTCTCCCCCTCTCATTCCTCCTTTAAGATGCTCCTTAAGATCTACTTCTTTGACTAAGCTTTAGGTCATCTGCCCTGATTTCTCCATATGTGGCTTGATGTCAAAGTTTTGTCTAAAATGCTCTTGTGAAGGCAGTCAAGGGTTTTGGGGAGCGGGCAGGGAAATTGAGTTGGGGCCAAGGTCATATCAGCCATGATCTTATTGAAAGGCGGAGCAGGCTCGAGGGACCATATGGCCTACTCCTGCTCCTATTTCTTATATTCTTATGAAGGGCACTGGGGATGGTTTGCTATGCTAAAAGCACCATGTAAACGCAAGTTCTGTTGAAGGGTCATCGACCTGAAATGTTAACTCTGTTTCTCTCTCTGCAGATCCTGCTTGACCAGCTGAGTATTTCCGGCATTTTCTGTTTTTATTTCAGATTTCCAGCATCCGCAGTATTTTTCTTTTGTAAATGCAAATGACTATTGTTGTAGTCGGAACTCAGTGGGTAGCACTCTCCTCGGAGTCAGAAGGTTGTGGGTTCAAGTCCCAATCCAGGGTTTTGAGCATATCAATCTAGGCTGACACTCCAGTGCAGTACTGAAGGAGCGCTGCACTGTCGGAGGTGCCGTCTTACGGATGAGACGTTAAACCGAGGCCCTGTCTGCTCTCTCAGGTGGACATAAAAGATCCAATGGCATTATTTTGAAGAAGAGCAGGGGAGTTTTCCCCGGTGTCCTGGCCAATATATATCCCTCAATCAACATATCATTATCACGTTGCTGTTTGTGGGAGCTTGCTGTGCACAAATTGGCTGCAGCATTTCCCCACATTACAACAGTGACTACACTCCAAAAGTACTTCATTGGTTGTAAAGTTCTTTGAAATGTCTGGTGGTCATGAAAGGCGCTATATAAATCCAAGTCTTTCTTTCATAATAAAAAATCCAGATGATCTAGTCATTTACTTCATTGCTGTTTGTGGGAGCTTGCTGTGCGCAAATTGACTGCCACGTTTTCTACATTACAACAATGACGATACTACAAAAAAAGTACTTCATTGGCTGTAAAGTTCCTTGGGATGTGAAAGGCCCTGTATAAATAAAAAGTACAGTTTTGGTCTCCATATTTAAGGGGGATCTACTTGCATTGGAGGCAGTTTAGAGAAGGTTCATTAGGTTGATTCTGGAGATGAGGGGGTTGACTTATGAAGATAGGTTGAGCCTATACTCATTGGAGTTCAGAAGAATGAGAAGTGATCTTATCGAAATATATAAGATAATGAGGGGGCTCGACAAGGTGGATGCAGAGAGGATATATATTAGGGGAAACTAAAACTAGGGGCTATAGTCTCAGAATAAGGGGCCCCCCATTTAAAACTGAGATGAGGAGGATTTTCTTCTCTCAGAGGGTATAAATCTGTGAAATTCTCTGCCCCAGAGAGCTGTGGAAGCTGGGGCTTTGAATATATTTAAAGTGGAGATAGACAGATTTTTGAGCGATAAGGGAGTCAAGGGTTATATGAGGAGCGGGCAGGGAAGTGGAGCTGAGCCCATGATCTTATTGACATTCTTGCTATTGAGGGAGTGTAGCGAAGGTTCACCAGACTGATTCCCAGGATGGCGGGACTGACATTTCAAGAAAGACTGGATCAACTGGGCTTGTATTCACTGGAGTTCAGAAGAATGAGAGGGGATCTCATAGAAACGTTTAAAATTCTGACGGGGTTAGACAGGTTAGATGCAGGAAGAATGTTCCCAATGTTGGGGAAGTCCAGAACCAGGGGTCACAGTCTAAGGATAAGGGATAAGCCATTTAGGACCGAGATGAGGAGAAACTTCTTCACCCAGAGAGTGGTGAACCTGTGGAATTCTCTACCACAGAAAGTTATTGAGTCCAATTCACTAAATATATTCAAAAAGGAGTTAGATGAAGTCCTTACTACTAGGGGGATCAAGGGGTATGGCGAGAAAGCAGGAAGGGGGTACTGAAGTTGCATGTTCAGCCATGAACTCATTGAATGGCGGTGCAGGCTAGAAGGGCCGAATGGCCTACTCCTGCACCTATTTTCTATGTTTCTATGAATGGCGGAGCAGGCTCGAGGGGCCAAATGGCCCACTCCTGCTCCTATTTCTGATGTTCTTGGCTGTAAAGTGCCTTGGGATGTGAACGGCGCTGTGTAAATGCAACTCTTTCTACTTTATAAACAATTTACCAACAAGTTATTAAAAACAACTTCTGCCGACCCCTGCATGGTGTCTAAAGTGTCGGATTGCTTGTTTTTATTTATTGCTACGTTAAAGGCAGCTTATATAAATAAAAGTTCGGCTTGTTATTCGTGTTCCTGCAGCGAGCAGAGCCGATTGTCAGGCAGGCCTGGAGTTGTGCCGTACGACAAGGTGGCGGCGGCGGCGGCGGCCTGCCCCGGGGCGCGCCGCCGTACGATGACGCAGTACGGCGAGCGGTTGGCAGGCAGGCAGGCAGGCAGGACGGACGGTTGGTTGGTGGAGGAGGCGGCGGCGGGGCGGCCCGAGACAGAGAGAGCGCGAGCGAGAGAGAGAGAGAGAGAGAGAGAGAGAAAAGCGCCGAGGCCTCGGCGCTGCATGGCGGCATGACAGAGCCGGCGGCTCAGAGGGAGAGCCCGGCCGGGAGCGGAGAGCCCGGACCCGGACCGGCACCAAGAGGCGGTGGCGGGCAGCAGGAGGCCCGGGAGCGGCGGCAGGAGCAGGAGCTGGAGGAGGAAGAGGAACTGGACCCCCGCATCCAGGTGAAGCCAGGGGTCAGAGGATGGAGGTGTCGCATCTGTGTCTCTGGGTGTGGGGGTCCACAGGGCCCCCCCCCTGACCCCACTGGCTGACCTCCCGCGCGGTTGCTCCTGGATAGAGCGGGCATGTGGAGTCTTGCTGGTCCCGTTGAAAGACCAGCCGCCGCCGGACGTCCCGAAGCGCTTTGCCGCCCGTGAAGCCATATATTTTATATGTTTCTATGAGATCCCCCTCTCATTCTTCAAAATTCGAAATCGAGGAAGACTTGCTTCCACCTGGAGTATTGTGTACAGTTTTGGTCTCCTGATCCGAGGAAGGACATTCTTGCTATTGAGGGAGTGCAGCGAAGGTTCACCAGACTGATTCCCGGGATGGGAGGACTGACATCTGAAGAAAGACTGGATCGACTAGGCTTGTATTCACTGGAATTTAGAAGGATGAGAGGGGATCTCATTGAAACATTTAAAATTCTGACGGGATTGGACAGTTTAGATGCAGGAAGAATGTTCCCGATGTTGGGGAAGTCCAGAACCAGGGGTCACAGTCTAAGGATAAGGGGTAAGCCATTTAGGACCAAGATGTGGAGAAACTTCTTCACTCAGAGAGTGGTGAACCTGTGGAATTCTCTACCACAGAAAGTTGTTGAGGCCAGTTTGTTCGATATATTCAAAAGGGAGTTAGATGTGGCCCTTACAGCTAAAGGGATCAAGGGGTATGGAGTGAAAGCAGGAGTGGGGTACTGAAGTTGCATGATCAGCCATGATCTTGAATGGTGGTGCAGGCTCGAAGGGCCGAATGGCCTACTCCTGTACCTATTTTCTATGTTTCTATATTAAACGTGAGTTTTCGGGTGACCTATACAGTCCAATATGGGAATTACAGTCTCTGTCACAGGTGGGGCAGACAGTTGTTGGAGGAAAGGGTGGGTGGGGAGTCTGGTTTGCCGCACGCTCCTTCCGCTGCCTGCGCTTGTTTTTTGCATGCTCTCGGCGACGAGACTCAAGGTGCTCAGCGCCCTCCCGGATGCTGTTCCTCCACTTAGGGCGGTCTTGGGCCAGGGATTCCCAGGTGTCAGTGGTGTAAGGGGTGGTTTTCAGGGGGTGAGCTTTCCCTTCTGACCTTTTTGAGTGGTTCCGAATCGCTCCCACACCCTTGGTTCTAGACATTGGAATTGTGAAGGGACTGTGACAGACTTGGACAGACAAGGTAGGAAGCAGGTATGGCTTTATTGTGTTTAAAAAAAAAAGTGAAAGGCACACCTTTAATAACACACACACACAATAGTAATACCAATACACACTGAAGGGTACAACACATTGAATAAAATGTCAAAATACAGCCTGTGGGGAAAAGAATACAGCTTAAACTCTAAATGGGGTAAAGAGGAGAATGCAGATACATTTACACAAGTTATCCCAGCCTCCCCCCTCCCAATTCCCCTAACTAACTAAGTTATAGCTCTGGGGTTTCAGGGGCCATGCTCATCAATCCCCTTTTGACAGTTCTAACTCCGGGGTTCGCCTTAGTTGTCCACGTTCTGTAGTCTGTACCCCTTGGTAGCGTAGGACCAGGTTGTAGAGTGGAAAAAATCTTTGGTTTTTCTTCGGTTTTGTTTGGTTGGTCGCGATGGTCCGCAACTTTCCAATAGTCGTTTTGAAAGCCTGTTTGCTGTCGTGGTTTTAGAGATTCCTTTCGCTGATGTTTCGGGGTCCCACTTTTCGATGCTGGTGTAGGACTTGTGCAACAAAACTGCTAACTTAATAGTGTCTCTAGAAGCACACCTTACTGCCAGAACAGGCCTTCAATTATACTCAAACAGGCTTCCTTATCTTTGTGCCAAATCAGTTCTTGGGCTTTGTTTAAACTGTTCTGTCCACTGATTTTCAAATGTCTCCTTTGTCAGTGTTTTTGGTGGGCTAGTCAGCAGTAACTCGATTTAGGGTGTGATAATGTGCTATCACTGGTTTTGCATTGTTTTAGGATTGTCCCGTTTCCTGACCATCTAGTTGGGCCCATGATTTCCATTGTGCTTGATTGGGTAATTTGATTATCTCTTGGGGGGTGAATTGGTGTTGCATAGTTCCCCCAGACAGTCTGCGATCCTTAATACACGAATTTGCTTCACAGAGGTTAGCCCCACCTCCTGTATTCGGTAACTCTTTTTCGCAGCCAAAATGTTGTAGAATCTTAAAATTGATATGTTCCTTCCCATAGATGTTGAGGGGATCTCGGGCTTCTGTAATTTAGGTCCATTTTGAATTCTCTTTTCAAAAAGTCCAAACGCTGGGGGCTGGGGGTGGGGGCGTCTCCATGAATGCATCCCCTGTTATCCCCTGCCGGCTTCGTCTCCCCCTTTAAAACTCATTTGTGTCCTGAAGTTTTTTCTTCCATTTTAAAAGTCCAGAAAGGGATTCTTCTCCTCTGCAGGGGAAAGGTACCAGGAATCTTTGTGAAATATTGGTAAATTCTACAGTGGGAATTTTGCATTTTATCAAGGAGGCTTTGAGGGCATCCTTGAAACATTTCCTCTGCCCATCTGGGATTCGCTGGTTTGGAGTTCCGAGTACGGGAAATGCGGCAGCCAACTTGCGCACAGCACGCTCCCGCAAGCAGCAATGTGATCAAGACCAGATAATGTTTTTTTTTGTTTTGTTGATTGAGGGATAAATATTGGCCACGACACCAGGGATAACTTCCCCTGCTCTTCTTCGAAATAGTGCCATGGGATCTTTTACGTCCACCTGAGATGTCATCCGGATGAAGGCACCTCCGACAGTGTGGCGCTCACTCAGTGCCGCATTGGAGTATTAACCTAGATTTTTTTGCGGTTTGTCTCTGGAGTGGGACTTGAACCCACAACCTTCTGACCCGGAGGCACGTGTGCTTCCCACTGAGCTGACACTAACATGGACCTGTGTTCAATCCCATCCCCAGTGGCAGGCAATGGCTCAGTGGGTAGCACGCTCCCCACTGAGTCGGAAGGTCGCGGGTTAGATTTTCCACTCCAGGGACTTGATGATGTAAATCTAGGCCGACGCTCCAGTGTGGTTGTGAGGGAGTGCCGCACTGTCGGAGGTGCCATATTTCAGATGAGACCTTAGGCCCCGTCTGCTCTCTCTTTCAGGTGGGCGTAAAAGATCCCACGGCACTATTTCGAAGCCAATATTTATCCCTCAATCAATATGACAAAAAACCCAGATTATCTGGTATCACATTACTATTTGTGGGAGCTTGCTGTGTGCAAATTGGCTGCTGTGTTTCCTGCATGACAACAGTCACCACACTCCAAAACGACTTCATCAGCTGTAAAGTGCTTTGAGATGCGGTGGTTGTGAAAGGCGCTAAATAAATATAAGTCTTTTCTTTTTTATCCCTTTCTTCACAAGACTTGCAGCACCTCAAGTGTGAGGGATTCTTCAATAACTACTCGTATTTTTATATTGCCTTTAACATAGTTAAACGTCCCAAGCTGCTTCACAGGAGTATTATAAAACAAAAAATTTAACACCAAACTACATAAGGAGAAATTAGGGCAGGTGACCAAAAGCTCGGTCAAAGAGGTAGTTTTTAAGGAGTGTCTGAAAGGAGGAAAGAGAGGTGGAGAGGTTTAGGCAGGGAGTTCCAGAGCTTGGGTGCCCAGGCAGCTGAAGGCACAGCCACCAATGGTTGAGTGATTATAATCAGGGATGCTCAAGAGGGCAGAATTAGAGGAGTGCAGACATCTCTGCGTTATGGGGCTGGAGAAGATTGCAGAGATAGGGAGGGGCGAGGCCATGGAGGGATTTGAAGACCAGGATGAGAATTTAACCAATGTAGGTCAGCGAGCACAGGGGTGATAGGTGAATGGGACTTGGTGCGAGTTAGCACACGGGCAGCCGAGTTTGGATGACTTCAAGTTTACGTAGGGTAAACTGTAGGAGGCCGGCCAGGAGTGCGTTGGAATAGTCAAGTCTAGAGGTAACAAAGGCATGGATGAGGGTTTCAGCAACAGATGAGCTGAGGCAAGGGTGGAGACGGGCGATGTTATGGAGGTGGAAATGTGTATGTGGAAATGTCTTCAGCACAATGTGTGTAACTTAGGAACAGGAGGAGGCCATTCAGCCCCTCGAGCTTGTTCTGCCACTTGATGAGATCAGAGCTGATCTGCGACCTAGCTCCACATACCCGCCTTTGGCACATATCCCTTAATACCATTGGTTAATAAAAAGCTATAAATCTCTGATTTAAAATTAATAATTGATCTAACAGCAAGAGAGTTTCAAACTTCTACCACTCTCTGTGTTTCCTAATTTCACTCCTGACTCTAATTTTTAGCCTATAATCCCTAGTCCTAGAATCTCCAGCCAGCGGAAATAGTTTCTCTCTATCCACCCTATCAGAGAACTGCCCTGCTCTTCTTCGAAATAGTGCACCTGAGAGGGCAGACGGGGCCTCGGTTTAACGTCTCATCCGAAAGACGGCACTTCCGACAGTGCAGCGCTTCCTCCGTACCGCCCTGGAGTGTCAGCCTGGAGTGGGACTTGAACCCAAGGCCAACTATGTTGTCCTTCCCATCTGTGATTGGTGAACATAGGCACATCCTTGAGGCGACCAGCAGGGAGAAGTTTATCTCTAGTTTGGCAGCTGCTTGTAAATCCTTAGGGAGAGATTCCATGTTGTCCAGGTTCTAATTACCAGCCAGGAAATTACCTTTTTAAAAAAAACTATACTTGTGACGAATATTTGATAGCTGCAAGATTTTTTTCATATGCATTTGTACTGGTGGATCTACTTCCCCCTGAATATAAGTTCACGAATGCGTTGATTTTGCTAGTAACTGGAGCGTTGGACTGCAAAGTGGTGTATAGCTGAAATATTACAAAGTCTGATTGCTGTAAGTAAACATAGACTGAGGTCAACGAGAAATGAATTGTAGATTGGAGGGGAGCTGTAAACTTCAGGCTGTGAGCCAGAAACACTTTCACATCTACTTCTGAAAACTTTGTAGTGTAACCTTTGTAGTGTGATGGACATTCTGAAATATATGTTTGTGCGAGAGACTGAACGAATGGTAATTGGCAGAAAAGCCTGAGGTGAGATGAGATTTTTTTTTTAGGCAGAGGGTGGGGGGGGGGGATTATGATCTACGTAAACCAGAGGTGATCCAAAACACTCTGCCTGTGTCCTAACTCGCACCAAGTCCCGCTCACCCACCACCCCTGTGCTCGCTGACCGACATTGGCATCCGGTTAAGCAACACCTCGATTTCAAAATTCTCTTGTATTCAAATCCCTCCATGGCCTTGCCCCTCCCTATCTCTGTAATCTCCTCCAGCCTCACAACCCCAAGATGTCTGCGCTCCCCTAATTCTTCTCTCTTGAGCATCCCCGATTATAATCACTCAACCATTGGTGGCCGTGTCTTGTGTTGCCTCGGCCCTAAGCTCTGAAATTCCATGCCTAAACCTCTCTACCCCTCTCCTTCAAAACGCTCCTTAACATCTGCCGCTTTGACCAAGCTCTTGGTCACCTGCCCCAATTTCTTCTTATGCGGCTCGGTGTCAAATTTTTAATCTCCTAACACTCCTGTGAAGCACCATGGGACGTTTCACTACGTTAAAGGCGCTGTATCAATACAAGTTGTTGTAGTTGTTGGAATGCACTGCCTGAAAGGGTGGTGGAATGGCAACTTTTTCAAAAGAGAATTGGATAAGTGCTTGAAGGGGTGAAAATTGCAGGGCTGTGGGGAAAGAGCAAGGGGAGTGGCACTAATTGATCTTTAAAAGAGCTGACTCAGGCACAAAGGGCAGAATGGCCTCCTGTGCTATAAGGTCTTATGTGCACATTGTTTACAAGTAATCTGACACTGGGAGTGTGGTTTCTGAATTTCCTCTTGCATTATACTTTTGTGTTTACATTACATCAAATGTACCAAAGAATTATACCATACTGACGAATATTACACATCTCAATGATGCTAATAAAAAAGAAAGACCTGCTCTTGCACAATGCCGCAGGAAGTCCCGAAGCACTTGACAGCCAATATTTTGAAATGAAGTCACTGTTGTCATGTAGGGAAACACAGCAGCCAATTTGTGCACAGCAAGCTCCCAGCTAATGATCAGTTTTAGCGATGTTGATTGAGGGATAAATATTGGCCAGGACACCAGGGATAACTCCCCTGCTCTTCTTCCAAATAGTGCCGCGTTATCTTTTACGTCCACCTGAGAGAGTCGAAGGGGCCTCAGTTTAACGTCTCATCTGAAATATGGCACCTCCGACAGTGCGGCACTGGGAGTGTCAGCCTGGATTTTGTGCTCGAGCTGAAGGTGGACTTGAACCCACAACCTTCTAACTCAGAGGCAAGTGTTCTATCCACTGAGCCACAGCTAAATCATAGGTGCAGGGCCAATTAGGTATATTTAATACTAATTATCCACCACTTTATCGCTCGTGCCTAAAATACAGATCATGTCTCTCTCTTTCCGCAGGGCTGCTTATTCCCAGTTCATTACGTTGTGACCTTTTAATAATGAAGAGTGATGACTGTGCAGCAGATAGGACGATTTTTACAGCGGTATTTTAGCAGATCCCCCTCGCTGTAAAAACCCATAGTTCACGAGTGTCCTTCAGGGAAGGAAAGCTGCCAAATCCAACCTGGTCAGGCCTACTCGTGAGCCCCAGCCACGCTGTGTGGCTGTCGCACTGAGTTATACTGATAATCGCGACGGGACAGGCACCAAGGGTGAGGCAGTCAATGTTCTCCCCGGTGTTTTGGCCAACATTTATCCCCCAACCAACACCTAATACAGAAGATCTGGCGCTGTGTGTGGGAGCTTGCTGTGCGCAATTTGGCTGCTGTGTTTCCTACATTACAACAGTGACTGCACTTCAAAAAGTACTTAATTGGCTGTAAAGCGCTTTGGGATTTCCTGAGGTAACGAAAGGCGCTATATAAATGCAAATTCTTTCTTTTGCTGTTTGCAGAAGCTTGCTGTGTGCAAATTGGCTGCCGTGTTTCCTGCATTATAACAGTGACTACACTTCAAAAAGTACTTCATAGGATGTTCCAAGCACTTCACATCCAAAGCTTTTTAAAAAAAATACATTCTCGGGATGTGGGCGTCATTAGCCAGGCCAGCATTTATTGCCCATCCCTAATTGCCCTTGAGAAGGTGATAGTGAGCCGCCTTCTTGAACCGGTGCAGTCCGTGTGGTGAAGGTGCTCCCACATTGCTGTTAGGGAGGGAGTTCCAGGATTGTGACCCAACAATGATGAAGGAACGGCCGATATATTTCCAAATCAGGATGGTGTGTGATTTGGAGGGGAACGTGGAGGTGGTGGTGTTCCCATGTGCCTGCTGCCCTTGTCCTTCTAGGTGGTAGAGGGCGCGGCTTTGGGAGGTGCTGCCAAAGAAGCCTTGGCGAGTTGCTGCAGTGCATCTTGTAGATGGTATACACTGCAGCCATGGTGCGCCGGTGGTGGAGGGAGTGATGTTTAACGTGGTGGATGGGGGGCCGATCAAGTGGGCTGCTTTGTCCTGGATCGTGTCGAGCTTCTTGAGTGTTGTTGGAGCTGCACTCATCCAGGCAAGTGGAGAGTGTTCCATCACACTCCTGACTTGTGCCTTGTAGTTGGTGGAAAGGCTTTGGGGAGTCAGGAGGTGAGACACTCGCCGCAGAATACCCAGCCTCTGACCTGCTCTTGTAGCCACAGTATTTATGTCCAGTTAAGTTTCTGGTCACTGGTAACCCTCAGGATGTTAATAGTGGGAGAATTCAATTATGGTAATATGTTGTGAAGGGTGCTGTATTAATACAAATCTTTTTTAACATTGAGTGACCAATTTGATGGGTGAGTTTAGTGATCTCTATTAGAATCGTGCAATTTTTAAACAAGTGTTATCATGTAATGTTATTTCTATCCATACACACTGACTCGAGTGAAGAGGAAAGCAGTGTTTTAAATATATATATTATTGAGCAATATTGGGGTGTCGTGGTTCCTGTACTTGCTAGTTCGTGAGCGGTAGCTTTGGGCAAATAAAATAAAGGGATTTGATTGGTTATAGGGAAGGAAAGATAGGAGGTGGTGGGGCAGTATTGGTTAAAGAGAATGTTATAGCGCTGAAGAGAGATGATGTCCTGGAGGGGTCAAGGACAGAGTCTATATGGCTAGAGCTAAGAAATAATAGAGGTGCCATTACTCTACTAGGTGTATTCTATAGATCACCAATTAGTGGGGACAAATATATAGAGAGCAAATTTGCAGAGAAATTACAGAGATGCAAAAACTATAGAATAGTGATAATGGGGGACTTCAACTATCCTAATATAGACCGGGATAGTAATAGTGTAAAGGGCAGAGAGGGGGAAAAATTTCTGAAGTGTGTTCGGGAGAACTTTCTCGATCAGTATGTTTCCGGCCCGACGAGGGAGAAGGCATTGCTGGATCTGGTTCTGGGAGCCAGTGTCAGTAGGTGACCATTTAGGGAACAGTGATCACCGTGCCATAAGGTTTAGATTAGCTCCGGAAAAGGACAGGGAGCAACCTAGAGTATAAATACTTAATTGGAGGAAGGCAAGTTTCAGTGGGATGAGGAAGGCAAGTTTCAGTGGGATGAGAACGGATCTGGCCCGGGTAAACTGGAATCAAAGATTGGCGGGCAAAACTGTAGTGGAAGAATGGGCTGCCTTTAAAGAGGAAATAGTTTGGGTACAGTCGAGGTACATTCCCACGAGGGGGAAAGGTAGGGCAACTAAAGTCAGAGCTCCCTGGATGACAAACGATATAGAGAGTGAGATGAAGCAGAAAAGGAGTGGGTATGACAGATGTCGAGTCGAGAATACGTCTGAGAATCAGGCTAAATATAGACAGGTCAGAGGAGAGGCAAAGAGCGGGTATGAGAATAGATTGGCAGCCAACATAAAGAGTAATCCAGAAGTCGTCTAAAGGCATATACATAATAAACGGGTAGTAAGGAGGGGTGGGGCCGATTAGGGACAAAAAGGAGACCTACGCAAGGAGGCAGAGGGTATGGCTGAGGTACTAAAGGAGTACTTTGCATCTGTCTTCACCAAGGAAGACGATGCTGCTATAGACATCATAAAGGAGGAGGTAGAAGAGATATTGGATGGGATAAGAATTGATAAAAATGACGTACTAGAAAGGCTAGCTATACTTAAAGTTAATAAATCACCAGGACCGGATGGGATGCATCCAAGGACGCTGAGGGAAGTGAAGGTAGGAGGTAGGGGCCATAATCTGCCAATCCTCCTTGGAAACGGGGGAGGTGCCAGCGGACTGAGGATAAACCCAGCAACTATAGGCTGGTCAGGTTAACCTCGGTAGTGGGGAAGCTTTTAGAAACAATAATCGGGGACAAAATTAACAGTCACTTGGACAAGTGTGGATTAATTAAGGAAAGCCAGCATAGATTTGTTAAAGGGAAATAGTGTTTAACCAACTTGATCGAGTTTTTTGATGAGGTAACGGAGAGGGTTGATGAAATTGAGCGCAGCAAAATGTGAAATGATACATTTTGGTAGAAAGAATGAGAGGAAATCTAAACTAAAGGGTACAATCCTAAATGGTGTGCACAACAGAGACCTGGGGGTATGTGTGTATAAATCATTGAAGGTGGCAGGGCAGGTTGACAAAGCGGTTAAAAAAGCTTACGGGAACCTGGGCTTCATAAATAGAGGCATAGAGTACAAAAGCGTGGAAACTATGATGAACCTGTATATTGTTTTTTAAAACTGTTTTGGCCTCAACTGGAGTATTGTGTCCAATTTAGGAAGGATGTGAAGGCCTTAGAGAGATGGCGCAGAAAAGTTTTACGAGAATGATTCCAGGGATGAGGGACTTCAGTTACGTGGATAGACTGGAGAAGCTGGGGTTCTTCTCCTTGGAGCAGAGAAGGGTGAGAGAATAATAAAAGTGTTCAAAATAATGAGACATCTGGACAGAGTAGATAGAGAGATACTGTTCCCATTGGCAGAAGAACCAGAGGACACAGATTTAAGGTGATTGGCAAAAGAATCAAAGGCGACGTAAGAAAAAATATTTTTACGCAGCGAGTGGTTAGGATCTGGAATGCGCTGCCTGAAAGGGTGGTGGAGGCAGATTCAATCACTGCTTTCAAAAGGGAGTTGGATAAGTACCTGAAGGAAAAAAAATTGCAGGGCTATGGGGAAAGGGCGGGGGAGTGGGACTAGCTGAGGTACTCTTGCAGAGAGCCGGCACGGGCTCGACAGGCCGAATGGCCTCCTTCCGTGCTGTAACCATTCCATGATTCTATTCGTTCTTCATTGGCATATTATCTTTGCTATTATTCGATCCCTTCATGAGTCAGTTTGGTATTTGGTAACACTACTGACAAGTTCATATTTCAGGCAATTATTAATGTTTGTCTACAGCAGTGGTTCCCTAACTTCCTTGGTTGAAGGACCTTTTCAAATGGATTAGTCATCACAGAGCCCCTCTCCCATCGAAATTATTATTGCCCTTTTGGATTGTTACTGTACCAGGATATTCTGACCCATGAATTGCAATATAGCTGTTGCAGTATAATATGGGGAAATGAGATTTTTCACCTTTTGGTAGGAAGAATACAAAAACAGAATATTTTAGAAATGTTGATAAACTATTAAACGTTGCTGTTCAGAGAGATTTAGGTGTCCTCGTACTTGAAATACAAAGTTCGCATGCAGGTACAGTAGGCAATTAGGAAAGCAAATGGTATGTTGGACTTTATTGCCAGGGGTTTGACGTACAAGAGTAAGGAAGTTTTACTACAATTGTACAGGGCCTTGGTGAGACTTTATCTGAGGAAGGACATATTTGCCTTGGAGGGGGTGCAATGAAGGTTCACTATATTGATTCCTGGGACGTGAGGGTTGCCCTATGAGAGATTGTGTAGAATGGGCCTATACTCTCTGGAGTTTCGAAGAATGAGAGGTGATCTCATTGAAACATGTAAGATTCTGAAGGGGATTGACAAGGTAGATGCTGAGAGGTTCTTTCCCCGGGCTGGAGTATCTAGAACCTGTGGGCGCAGTCTCAGGATAAAGGGTCAGCCATTTAAGACTGAAATGAGGTGGAATTTCTTCACAGAGCGTTGTGAATCTATGGAATTCTCAACCACACAGGGCTGTGGATGCTCAGTCGTTGAATATATTCAAGGCTGAGATCGATAGACTTTTGAACTGTTGGGGAATCCAGGGATATGGAGATCGGGCGGGAAAGTGGAGTTGAGGTAGAAGATCAGCCATGATCTCATAAATGGCGGAGCAGGATCAAGGGGCCGAATGGCCGACTCCTGCTTCTAATTCTTTTGTTCTTATGGTGACATTTACAAAACGTGAATCCTTCAAGTATGTATGTATAAAATGATAGTAATTTTAAAGCATTGATTTAAAAAAAAATTACAAATGCATTTTGTTCAGTGTATTGAAAGACTGCCCAGATTATGATAGATTAGCACCTTGGCCAGCCCTTGACTGTGGACAGAACAATCTAATGTCATGTATTATAATGGGACGGGATCAGCCATGATCTTATTGAATAGCGGAGCAGGCTCGAAGGGCCAAATGGCTGATTCCTGCTCCCATTTCTTATGTTCTTGTGTTGTTATGGGATGTTTGTTTGCAGATGCTCGGTTCCTCTCCCACAGCTGGCCCTGCGCTTTGCTGCCTCCGACTCCTGTTGCCGGCGGCGACGTTCCGGCCGCTGCTGGCCCGCAGACTTCTTGCACTCGGATTTATTTGAACATTTGACAACAGACTTGGGAAATGCACCTTTCCGTGACTCAAACATAAATATTTGTGGGAGCCAGTGAAGTATTCATTGCAAAAGCAAAATACTGCGGATGCTGGAATCTGAAATAAAAACAGACGACGCTGGAAATCTCAGCGGGTCAGGCAGCATCTGTGGAGAGAGAAACAGAGTTAATGTTTCAGGTCGATGACTTTTCGTCAGAACTGGAGAAGTTTGAGATGTTACAGGTTCTTAAAGGGGGTGTGGCGGGGGGGGGGAAGGTAAGAACAAAAGGGAAGGTCTGTGATAGGGTGGAAGGCAGAAGAGATTCGAGAGACAAAAGAGATGGGACAAGTTAAGAAACAAAAGATGAGTTTGGATGGGATGTGAATGGTGGAATCATCACCAGCTGCCTTGGGGAAGCGAAAAAAAAAGGGACTAATTATTTGTACTGCACTTTTTTGACTGACAGGCAACAAGCTCCGCCCCCCCCCCTCCCCCCCCCCCCAGCCGAACCATTTCATCCATGTGGTGCCAGCAGCAGGAACTGAGGCTCCGACTCTCTCTTCTCCACACCCCCTCCTGGTCGGCCTGTACCTGATGGCGGCGGGAGGGGGGCCGATGGCGATGGGCGGGGGGCCGATGGCGAGAGGCTGGACCCTGCCCTGCGAGCCTGTTTTTCTGGCCGACTGGGCCTCCCACTGAGCTGCGAGACCCGAGCCTCCCGTTTGGCTGGGGGGTGGGGTAGGGGGATCGGAGGGGAGAGAGGGAACGCAGGGAAGACGGATCACGTTCTTCCGATCCCCTACAAGGGACATCGTTGGAGTGGATGATATCCAGAAGTCACGACACTGTCACTATTCACTTCATACCCAATAAACCTGTTAACACTCCGTACACAATGCCTGCCTCCATCTATGTTGGGGGCGAGAGGGGGAAAAGATGCACTTGCGCTAGGCTGCGTCTCTTCGGCTCTGGGAGGGATGCACTGGGACTGGGGTAAGGCTCTTCGGCTCTGGGAGGGATGCACTGGGACTGGGGTAAGGCTCTTCGGCTCTGGGAGGGATGTACTTCACTGGGGTAAGGCTCTTCGGCTCTGGGAGGGATGTACTTGGACTGGGGTATGGCTCTTCGGCTGGGGGAGGGATGCACTGGGACTGGGGTAAGACACTTTGGCTGGCCCTTGTTGTCTTCTGCGGACCGGTCAGCCTGACATCGGTAGTGGGTAAAATGATGGAATCAATTATTAAGGATGTCATAGCAGTGTATTTGGAAAGAGGTGACATGATAGGTCCAAGTCAGCATGGATTTGTGAAAGGGAAATCATGCTTGACAAATCTTCTGGAATTTTTTGAGGATGTTTCCAGTAGAGTGGACAAGGGAGAACCATTTGATGTGGTATATTTGGACTTTCAGAAGGCTTTCGACAAGGTCCCACACAAGAGATTAATGTGCAAAGTTAAAGCACATGGGATTGGGGGTAATGTGCTGACATGGATTGAGAACTGGTTGTCAGACAGGAAGCAAAGAGTAGGAGTAAATGGGGACTTTTCAGAATGGCAGGCAGTGACTAGTGGGGTACCGCAAGGTTCTGTGCTGGGGCCCCAGCTGTTTACACTGTACATTAATGATTTAGACGAGGGGATTAAATGTAGTATCTCCAAATTTGCGGATGACACTAAGTTGGGTGGCAGTGTGAGCTGCGAGGAGGATGCTATGAGGCTGCAGAGCGACTTGGATAGGTTAGGTGAGTGGACAAATGCATGGCAGATGAAGTATAATGTGGATAAATGTGAGTAAAAACTTGGTGGTAAAAACAGAGAGACAGACTATTATCTGAATGGTGACAGATTAGGAAAAGGGGAAGTGCAACGAGACCTGGGTGTCATGGTACATCAGTCATTGAAGGTTGGCATGCAGGTACAGCAGGTGGTTAAGAAAGCAAATGGCATGTTGGCCTTCATAGCGAGGGGATTTGAATACAGGGGCAGGGAGGTGTTGCTACAATTGTACAGGGCCTTGGTGAGGCCACACCTGGAGTATTGTGTACAGTTTTGGTCTCCTAACCTGAGGAAGGACATTCTTGCTATTGAGGGAGTGCAGCGAAGGTTCACCAGACTGATTCCCGGGATGGTGGGACTGACCTATCAAGAAAGACTGGATCAACTGGGCTTGTATTCACTGGAGTTCAGAAGAATGAGAGGGGACCTCATAGAAACGTTTAAAATTCTGACGGGGTTAGACAGGTTAGATGCAGGAAGAATGTTCCCAATGTTGGGGAAGTCCAGAACCAGGCGACACAGTCTAAGGATAAGGGGTAAGCCATTTAGGATCGAGATGAGGAGAAACTTCTTCACCCAGAGAGTGGTGAACCTGTGGAATTCTCTACCACAGCAAGTTGTTGAGGCCAATTCACTAAATATATTCAAAAAGGAGTTAGATGAAGTCCTTACTACTAGGGGAATCAAGGGGTATGGCGAGAAAGCAGGAATGGGGTACTGAAGTTGAATGTTCAGCCATGAACTCATTGAATGGCGGTGCAGGCTAGAAGGGCCGAATGGCCTACTCCTGCACCTATTTTCTATGTTTCTGTGAGCTCTGTGCTCTGTCGCTTCAGGAAGTCAAAGTGGATCGAGTTACAATTTGCAAAGTCAGGGAGACCTTGGGATGGGTGGTTCCAGTTACACATTCCAGTGAAACTTCAAGGTGTGGCTTATCACCAAAGGGACCAATCAGAAATCAAGATTGTTGGTCATTTTGGCAGTAGAAATAAATGCGTCCAAAAAAAGGGGAAAAAAAATTAATTACATCTAATTGATCAGGCTGCTTCGTTCATCGGCAAATGTTACATCGCAAACAAAATCAGCAAAAGCGACCGTTTGACAGCAGAGCTCCCCTAGCTTCAGACGGGGAAAATCCACGGAGAGCACACGACAATCACTGCTGCTTCAGAGAAGGATATCTGGCATGGCCAATCGTAAGGCTATCAACAAGTGTTCCGATATCCGTGCTGGAACCAGCCACTCCTACTGTGACAGCTCCTGCACTCATAAACTCAGCAGCAGTGTCAGTGTCTTGCCTTGTAGCACTCATCTGGAACTCTCTGAGCACTGCTTCAGTAACGGAATGCTTGCCCTGGGTGCTTCTCCGAATTGCAGTGTCTCCCTCATTGTCTTTGTGTACCTCACAGCAGCAACTTTTTTTTTCGTTCCTGGGATGTGGGCATCGTTGACCAGGCCGGCATTTATTGCCCATCCCTAATTGCCCCTGAGAAGGTGGTGGTGAGCCACTGCCTTGAACCGCTGCAGTCCCGTGTGGTGAAGGTGCTCCCACAGTGCTGTTAGGGAGAGAGTTCCAGGATTGTGATCCAGCGACGACGAAGGAACGGCCGATATATTCCCAAGTCAGGACGGTGTGTGACTTGGAGGGGAACGTGGAGGTGGTGGTGTTCCCATGCGCCTGCTGCCCTTGTCCTTCTTGGAGGCTCGCATCGTGTGCCACCCCGACCTGCGAGAGAACACCACCATAGGTCGGGAGAGCAGGAGCCGGAGCGCCGGGCCCCTGGAACATCGTGTGCCACCTCGACCTGCGGGAGAACACCACCATAGGTCGGGAGTGCAGGAGCCGGAGCGCCGGGCCCCTGGAACATCGTGTGCCACCTCGACCTGCGGGAGAACACCACCATAGGTCGGGAGTGCAGGAGCCGGAGCGCCGGGCCCCTGGAACATCGTGTGCCACCCCGACCTGCGGGAGAACACCACCATAGGTCGGGAGTGCAGGAGCCGGAGCGCCGGGCCCCTGGAACATCGTGTGCCACCCCGACCTGCGAGAGAACACCACCATAGGTCGGGAGAGCAGGAGCCGGAGCGCCGGGCCCCTGGAACATCGTGTGCCACCTCGACCTGCGAGAGAACACCACCATAGGTCGGGAGTGCAGGAGCCGGAGCGCCGGGCCCCTGGAACATCGTGTGCCACCTCGACCTGCGAGAGAACACCACCATAGGTCGGGAGAGCAGGAGCCGGAGCGCCGGGCCCCTGGAACATCGTGTGCCACCTCGACCTGCGAGAGAACACCACCATAGGTCGGGAGTGCAGGAGCCGGAGCGCCGGGCCCCTGGAACATCGTGTGCCACCTCGACCTGCGGGAGAACACCACCATAGGTCGGGAGTGCAGGAGCCGGAGCGCCGGGCCCCTGGAACATCGTGTGCCACCTCGACCTGCGGGAGAACACCACCATAGGTCGGGAGTGCAGGAGCCGGAGCGCCGGGCCCCTGGAACATCGTGTGCCACCTCGACCTGCGAGAGAACACCACCATAGGTCGGGAGTGCAGGAGCCGGAGCGCCGGGCCCCTGGAACATCGTGTGCCACCTCGACCTGCGAGAGAACACCACCATAGGTCGGGAGTATAAGGGCTGGAGTGAGCCACTGCAGCTTCCAGCGCGAGCCGACACAAATGTGCAACGGCTTCGAGGTGGGCGACTGGATGACGTCATCGGGACCCAGGTCGCCGTTTGGAGTGTGGGCAGGAGAATCGGCTGGGCCCTGGTGCAGCACAGGAGCGGCAAGGTCGTGGCGGACTTGCGACGAGTGATCGTGGCTGAGATTTGGTGGGTGATTATGACGGGGGTTCGCTGAATGTTTGGTGCGGAGGTGCGGCGAGTGTTTTTGTGGCAGAGGAGCGGTGAGGGATCGTGGCGGAGGTGCGGCAAATGAGGGTACGGTGCCCAGAAAGGCCCAGGGGCAGCAGGGGCCAGCCCACACTGCGATATGTGTGCACACTAGGTCCGTGCAGCAGAGCAGGTCTCCAGTCGTCCTGGTTAACCCTTGCCACTGGATAAAGGCCGAGCTCTGTCGAGCCCGTGTGGTGGCTGGTGTGCAACGGTCACCACACGTTAAAAAAATCCACGCACAGGCATCTTCCACCCCCTCAACTGGAGTTCAGGGCTGGACCATCGGGTCCTTCGTTGGAGCATCGGTGAACTCGTGGAAGCAAGTCATCCTCGTTCGAGGGACCATCTATGCTGATGATCTCGGTGGTAGAGGTCGTGGGTTTGGGAGGTGCTGCTGAAGAAGCCTTGGCGAGTTGCTGCAGTGCATCCTGTAGATGGTCCACACTGCAGCCACAGTGTGCTGGTGGTGGAGGGAGTGAATGTTGAAGGTGGTGGATGGAGTGCCAGCATTTATTGCCTGTCCCTAATTGCCCTTGAGATGGTGGTGTTGAGCTGTTGCCTTGAACCTCAGAGTTGTGTTTTTAACAACAGTCCAGTCACCCTTACTGAGGCTAGCTTTTTATTCTTTGATATAGATTGTGAAACAAAATTAAGGCTCATGGGATTGGGGGTAATATACTAGCATGGATTGAGGATTGGTTAACGGACAGAAAACAGAGAGTAGGAATAGACAGGTCATTTTCAGGTTGGCAGGCTGTAACTAGTGGGGTACCACAAGGATCCGTGCCTGAACCCCGAGCTATTCACAATCGAAACGAGGATGACTTGCTTCCACGCTGAAAACTGATGAGTTCACAGGTGTTTGAATTATATTCCGGATCCCGAAAGAAATCTTGAAGGATGGAAGATGCCTGTGCGTGAATATTTTTAACGTGTGGTGGCCGTTGCACACCAGCCACCACACGGGCCTGACAGAGCGAGGAGACTAGCTCTGCTGCACAGACCTAGTGCGCGCACACATCGCAGTGTGGGCTGGCCCGTGCTGCCCCTGGGCCCTCTCCTCTTCTGGGCCCTGAACTTTCGCCTCTCCTGGGCCCCGGTCACATCCCTCTATGAACTCTTGCCTCTCCTTCACCCTGATCTCTCCGCTCCTGCTGTACCTGCCCGCACTGCCATCAGCCGTCGCCCTCCTGCAGCAGCAAGCGCTGCTCCCTCTACTGACCCCGGCCTGCTGATGGTCTTACAGGCCGGGACCGCTCTGATTTCTGGGTCGGGCCGCCACACACTGCTCCCTCTAATGGCCCCGGCCTGCTGATGGTCTTACAGGCCGGGACCGCTCTGATTTCTGGGTCGGGCCGCCACACACTGCTCCCTCTAATGGCCCCGGCCTGCTGATGGTCTTACAGGCCGGGACCGCTCTGATTTCTGGGTCGGGCCGCCACACACTGCTCCGTTCAGTGGCCACAATCACAATCTATATCAATGATTTGGATGAGGGGACCAAATGTAATAGATCCAACATTGCTGATGATGCAAAGCTAGGTGGGAATGTAAGTTGTGAGGGGGATGCAAAGAGGCTTCAAGAGGATATAGACCGATTCAGTGAGTGGTTAAGAACATGGCAAATGGAATATAATGTGGAGAAATGTGAAGTTATCCACTTTAGTAGGACAAATAGAAAAGCAGAGTATTTTTTAAATGGTGAGAGATTGAAAAATGTTGGTGTTCAAAGGGAACTGGGTGTCCTTGTACACAAATCACTGAATGTTAACATGCAGGTACAGCAAGCTATTACGAAAGCAAATGATATGTTGGCCTTTATTACAAGAGGATTTGCGTATAAGAGTAAAGATATCTTGCTGCAATTATATAGGGCCCTGGTGAGACAACACCTGGAGTAGTGTGTATAGTTTTGGTCTCCTTGGGTAAGGAAGGATATACCTGCCATAGAGGAAGTGCAACGAAGGTTCAACAGACTGATTCTTGGGATTGTCCTATGAGGAGAGACTGAGTAGACTAGGCTTATATCCTCTAGAGTTTAGAAGACTGAGAGATGATCTCATTGAAACATACAAAATTCTTACAGGGCTTGACCGGGTAGATGCAGGGAGGATGTTTCCTCTGGCTGGGGAGTCTAGAACCGAGGGTCACAGTCTCAGAATAAGGGGTCAGCCATTTAGGACTGAGATGAGGAGAAACTTCTTCACTCAGAGGGTGGTGAATCTTTGGATTCTCTACCCCAGAGGGCTGTGGAGGCTGAGTCTCTGAATATATTTTAAGGCTGAGATCAATAGATATTTGGAACCTCGGGGAATCGAGGGATATGGGGATCGTGCAGGAAAGTGGAGTTGAGGTAGAAGATCAGCCATGGTCTCATTGAATGGCAGAGCAGGCTTGAGGGGCTGATTGGCCTACACCTCCTATTTCTTATAATCTATAGATATAGTAAGAAAGAGAAAGACTTGCATTTATATAGCACCTTCCACGTCCACCGGATGTCTCAAAGCGCTTTACAGCCAATTAAATACTTTTGAAGTGTAGTCATTGCTGTAATGTAGTAATGTGATGGACTGAATATCCGACTTCTGTACTGTATGATTCTGTAACAGCAGTGATTTGTGTGGAATCATGTATATGTTCCTCTCTGTATTTCTGTTTCTCTTGACATAGGAACAGGAAGCGGCCATTCAGTTCCGTCGGCCTGTTTTGCCATTCAGTTCGAACTTGGTGGATCTGTGTCTTAACACCATCTACCCACCTTGGTTCCGTAACCCTAAATACCCTTACCGACAAATATCCATCACTTTCACTATTAAAATTTGCAACTGAGCCCTATGTGACAGAGACGTGACAGAGACGTGCTCGATACAAAGCTTTTAATAATGTAGATAATGAACAAAATAATATCAGGGACAACAACCTGCACTTAATTAAGACCAATTCTGCCCTCTTGAGCATCCCCGATTATAATCGCCCCACCATTGGTGGCCATGTCTTTAGCTGCCTCGGCCCCAAGCTCTGGAATTCCCGCCCTCAACCTCTCCACTTCCGCACCTCAACGACATCAACTTACATTTATATAGCGCCTTTAATGTAATAAAACATCTCGAGGTGCTTCACAGGGGCGTTGTCAAACAAAATTGGACACCGAGCCACAGAAGGAGATATTAAGACAGGTGACCAAAAGCTTGGAGCGTCTTGAAGGAAGAGTGAGAGGCCAGAGAGGTTTCGGAGGGAATTCAAGCATTTGGGGCCCAGGCAATGGTGGTGGAGCGACTACAATTGGGGACTTGCAAGAAGCCAGAATTGGACAAGTGCCGATATCTCGTAGGGTTGGAGGAGATTACAGAGATGGGAAGGGGCGAGGCCATGGATGGATTTGAAAACGAGGATGAGAGTTTTAAAATTGAAGCTTTTCCGGGGACCGGGAGACAATGTAGGTCAGCGAGCATAAGGGTGATGGGTGAGCGGGACTTGGTGCGAGTCAGGAGAGCGATGGAATAGTCGCATCCAGAGGTGACAAAGGCATGGAGGAGGGTTTCAGCAGCGGATGAGCCGAGGCAGGGGTGGAGACGGGGCAATGTTATGGAGGTGGAAATAGGTGGTCATGGTGATGGGGTTGCCTCGTTGACCATTTGGTCACCTGTCCTGATATTATCTTGAGTGGCTCGTTGTCAAATTCTGTCCGATAATGTTCCTGTGAAGCACCTTGGGACGTTTTACGTTTTATGTAGCCCCCTTGCCTCGGAGTCAGAAGGTTGTGAGTTCGAGTCCCACTCCAGAAACTTGAGCACAAAAATCCAGGCTGGCACTCCAGTGCAGAACAGAGGGAGCGCTGCACTGTCGGAGGTGCCATCTTTCGGATGAGACATTAAACCGAGGCCCCGTCTGCTCTCAGGTGGATGTAAAAGATCCCATGGCATTATTTCGAAGTTATCCTCGGTGTCACGGACCAGTATTTATCCCTCCGTCAACATCACTAAAACAGATTATCTGGTCATTATCACATTGGAAGCTTGCTGTGCGCAAATTGCCTGCCGTGTTTCTCGCATTACAACAGTGACTACATTCCAAAAAAGCTGTAAATGCCTTAGGACGTTGAGTGGTCGTGAAATGCAGGTTGTTGTCAACATAACAAAACATCCCAGGTGCTTCACACTAAAGGGGGCAACAGATTCCAAGCCGTATGTGTGGAGCAGAATAAATAATACATTATCTATCTATACATAATTTAAATGCCTTGCTTATAGTGGCGCACACATCATGTAAAATCTGACGTAAATACACAATAAAAGTGCCTGTCACACTCTTGCGATTGGCTCGAATGAGGAATTAACTTTCTCTAATGCAGCCCACTCCTTTTAATTCAGTTCCTTAATTCAGATGAATCTAATGGGTCAAATTATCGGCGCCAAATTACCACTCTGCTGTTACTTCCACTGCTTAACTCAAGTGAGAGATGATTCAATAGACTGTACGAATTAGGAAAGATTTCACATGGGGGGAAAAAAGCAACTGACTCAAATGCGACAATTTGAGTCAAGGTGCATTACTCTGTATTTATTAGAATCACAGAAAAATTACAACACAGAAGGAGGCCATTCAGCCCATCATGTCCATGCCAGTTGAAAAAGAGCTACCCAGCCTGACCCCACCTTCCAGCTCCAGGTCCGTAGCCCTGCAGGTTACGACACTTAAAGAGCACATCCAAGTACCTTTTAAATGTGGTGAGGGTTTCTGCCTCTACCACCCTTTCAGGCAGTGAGTTCCAGAACCTCACCACCCTCTGGGTGAAGAAATGGTTCCTCATCTCCGCTCTAATCCTTCTACCAACTACATTCAATCTATGTCCCCTGGTTATTGACCCCTCTGCTGAGGGAAATAGGTCCTTCCCATCCACTCTATCTAGGCCCCTCATAATTTTATACAATTAAGTCTCCCCTCGGCCTCCTCTGTTTCAAGGAAAACAACCACAGCCTATCCCATCTTTCCTAATAGCTAAAATTCTCCAGTCCTGGCATCCTCGTAAACCTCCTCTGTGTACCCTCTCTAGTGCAATCACATCCTTCCTGTAATGTGGTGACCAGAACTGCACGCAGTATTCTAGCTGTGGCCTAGTAACATAGAAACATAGAAAATAGGTGCAGGAGCAGGCCATTCAGCCCTTTTAGCCTGCACCGCCATTCAATGAGTTCATGGCTGAACATGAAACTTCAGTACCCCATTCCTGCTTTCTCGCCATACCCCTTGATCCCCCGAGTAGTAAGGACTTCATCTAACTCCCTTTTGAATATATTTAGTGAATTGGCCTCAACAACTTTCTGTGGTAGAGAATTCCACAGGTTCACCACTCTCTGGGTGAAGAAGTTTCTCCTCATCTTGGTCCTAAATGGCTTACCCCTTATCCTTAGACTGTGACCCCTGGTTCTGGACTTCCCCAACATTGGGAACATTCTTCCTGCATCCAACCTGTCCAAACCCGTCAGAATTTTAAACGTTTCTATGAGGTCCCCTCTCACTCTTCTGAACTCCAGTGAATACAAGCCCAGTTGATCCAGTCTTTCTTGATAGGTCAGTCCCACCATCCCGGGAATCAGTCTGGTGAATCTTCGCTGCACTCCCTCAATAGCAAGAACGTCCTTCCTCAAGTTAGGAGACCAAAACTGTACACAATACTCCAGGTGTGGCCTCACCAAGGCCCTGTACAACTGCAGCAACACCTCCCTGCCCCTGTACTCAAATCCCCTCGCTATGAAGGCCAACATGCCATTTGCTTTCTTAACCGCCTGCTGTACCTGCATGCCAACCTTCAATGACTGATGTACCCTGACACCCAGGTCTCGTTGCACCTCCCCTTTTCCTAATCTGTCACCATTCAAATAATAGTCTGTCTCTCTGTTTTTACCACCAAAGTGGATAACCTCACATTTATCCACATTATACTTCATCTGCCTAACTCGTATTTTATACGGTTCAAGCATAACCTACCTGCTCTTGTATTCTATGCCTCAGCTAATAAAGGAAAGCATTCCATATGCATTTTTTAACTACCTTATTGACCTGTCCTGCTACCTTTAAGGATCTGTGGACATATACTCCAAGGTCCCTCTGTTCCTCCACACCACTCAATATCAACTGCTTCCAGCCTTTATCTTGCACTTTTGACCCAACAACTTGCTTTTATATAGCGCCTACAACATAATAAAACGGGACTGTTATCAAAAAACAATTTGACACCGAGCCATATAGAGAGCTGTTGGGGCAGGTGACCAAAAGCTGGGTCGAAGAGGTAGGTTTTAAGGAGCGTCATAAAGGAGGAAAGGGAGGCACTGGGATTTAGGGAGGGAATTCCCGAGCCTGGGGCCTGGGCAGCTGTAGGCACGGCCGCCAATGGTGGAGCATTTAAAATCGGGGATGTTCAAAAGGCCAGAATAGGTGTAGCGCAGAGGTCGAGGAGGATTATAGGACTGGAGAAGATTAGCGATCGGGAGAGAGCGAGGCCAGTTAGAGATTGGAAAACTAGGCTGCGAATTTTAAAATGGAGGCGTTGCATAAGCAGGAGCCAATGTAGGTCAGCATACACAGGGGGGATGGGTGAGTGTGACTTGGTGCGAGTCGGCACAAGTTGTTGTTTTTGTACTTACTCAGTTGCTTCCAGTCATTATATTGCATTTCTGACTCAGCTGCCAAATCTTATAAGAAACAAATTTGCCCTTAAAGAATTAAGCTTATCGTTAAATTCATAATTTAATGTTTAGGAATCCTTGCAGAATCCTGCCTTTTTCTCTCTCTTCCCTTTCTTGCTCTCTTTCTCTCTGGCTCGTCCCTTGAAAGAAAGCGCCTTTCTCATAGAAGCGTTTAAAATTCTCATGGGTTTAGAATCTCATAGAAACATTTAAAATTCTGACGGGTTCAGACAGGTTAGATGCAGGAAGAATGTTCTCAATGTTGGGGAAGTCCAGAACCAGGGGTCACAGTCTAAGGATAAGGGGTAAGCCATTTAGGACCGAGATGAGGAGAAACTTCTTCACCCAGAGAGTGGTGAACCTGTGGAATTCTCTACCACAGAAAGTTGTTGAGGCCAATTCACTAAATATATTCAAAAAGGAGTTAGATGTAGTCCTTACTACTAGGGGGATCAAGGGGTATGACGCGAAAGCAGGAATGGGGTACTGAAGTTGCATGTTCAGCCATGAACTCATTGAATGGTGGTGCAGGCTCGAAGGGCTGAATGGCCTACTCCTGCACCTATTTTCTATGTTCCTATGTTTCTATGTTTCTTTCATAACCACCAGACGTCTCAAAGCACTTTACAGCCAATGAAGTACTTTTGTGGTGTAGTCACCGTTGTAATGTGGGAAACGCTGCAGCCAATTTTGTGCACAGCAAGCTCCCACAAACAGAAATGTGATAATGACCAGATAATCTGATTTTGTTATGTTGATTGAGGGATAAATATTGGCCCAGGACACCGGGGATAACTCACCTGCTCTTCTTCGAAACAGTGCGATGGGATCTTGAGAGAGCAGAAAGATGGCACCTCCGACAGTGCAGCACTCCCTCAGCACTGCACTGCAGTGTCAGTCTAGATTTTTTTTTAATATATGCTCAAGTTCCTGAAGTTTGCATCTGTAGTAAAGCATGATGTTTATGGACTTGTACTCTCTGGAATTTAGCAGAATTAGAATCTTACGTTTTAATCAGAATCACCTCTGAGAGGGATTGACAGGGTAGATGCTGGGAGGCTATTTTCCCCCTGGCTGGAGAGTCTTGAACTAGCGGGCACAGTCTCAGGATAAGGGGCTGGCCATTTAAGAGAGCGAGGAGGAATTTCTTCACTCAGAGGGTTGTGGATCTTTGGAATTCTGTACCTCCGAGATAGATAGTTTTTGGACTCTCGGGGAATTGAGGTATATGGGGATTGTGGTCAAAGATCAGCCATGGTCTGTTGAATGGCAGAGAAGACTCGAGGGGTTGTATGGCCTACTCCAGCTCCTATTTTTTATGTGCTCGCTGATGGTCTGTTCTGGATTTGTACCAGCAGTTTGTTCATTGTGCTGTGATGTTGAATTGGAGGATACGCTGTTCTATAGTGATAAGTGTTAGCAATAAGTTATAGACAAAGTGTGACGGAGGCTGTTGCAGGAAGTGTGTCCTATACACACATGCTTTAATATGTTGTAAATAATATACATACCAATAACACTGTGTATAATATTACCCGGTAGAGGATGGTGCGACCAATAATATACAAGAGGATTTGTACAAGAATGTAGCCCAGTACAGCATACACTTTTGGCCTCCTTATTTAAGGAAGGATATACTTGCATTGGAGGCAGTTCAGAGAAGGTACGCGAGGTTGATTCCTGAGATGAAGGGGTTGTCTTATGAAGAAAGATTGAGCAGGTTGGGCCTGTACTCATTGGAGTTTAGAAGAATGAGAGGTGATCTTAATGAAACATGTAAGATTCTGAGGGGGCTCGATAAGGTAGATGCAGAGAGGATGTTTCCCCCCGTGCGGGAATCTAGAACTAGGGGGCATAGTTTCAGAATAAGGGGTCGCCCATTTAAAACGGAAATGAGGAGGAATTTCGCCTGAGGGTCGTGAGTGTTTGGAATTTTCTGCCCCAGAGAGCTGTGGAGGCTGGGTCATTGAATATATTTAAGGCGGAGATACAGACTTTTGAAAGATAAGGGAGTCCAGGGTTATGGGGAGCGGGCAGGGAAATGGAGCTGGGTCCATGATCAGATCAGCCATGATCTTATTGAATGGCTCGAGGGGCCAAATGGCCTACTCCTGCTCCTATGTTATGCATATACAGCAATATATAGCACATATGGGGAACACTGTAACCCAACACACAGTGTCCACAATAATTTACTTGATAATTATAATGATTTAGGAAGGCGTGTACATTAATATGTAGAATAATAAACAGTTATAGAGGCACTGGCGAAGGTGCAAAAACGATTTATAAGGATGATACCAGACTTGTGAGGTTATAACCTCACATCAGGAAAGATTGAACAGGCTAGGCTTCTTTTCACCAGAAAAGAGAAGACTGAGGTGGTACCTGATAAAGGTCTTGAAAATGCTGAAGGGTAAACGTAGAGAAGATGTTTCCCCTTGTGGGAGGGTCCAAAATTAGGGGCCATAAATATAAGCTAGTCACTAAATCCAATCGGGAATTCAGGGGAAACTTATTTACCCAGAGAGTGGTGAGAATGTGGAACTCACTACCACAGGGAGTGGTTGAGGTGAATAACGTCATTGCATTTAAGGGGAAGCCAGATAAGTACATGAGGGAGAAAGGAAGAGAGGGTTATGGTGATAGGGTTGGATGAGGTAAGGAGGAGACTCGCGTGGAGCATAAACACCGGCATGGATGGACCTGTTGGGCCGAAAGGCTTGTTTCTGTGCTATAAATATTGCATAACCCGGTATCATAGAATTCTGACGGGACTGGACAGGATAAATGCGGGAAGAATGTTCCCGATGTTGGGGAAGTCCAGAACCAGGGGTCACAGTCTAAGGATAAGGAGCAAGCCATTTAGGACTGAGATGAGGAGAAACTTCTTCACTCAGAAGGAGGAGGCGACAGTCTGGGGTCGGAGGCCTATAAAAAGGCCGTGAGTTCAGGAGTTGGGCAGTGTGGAGGAGGAGGCGTGGCTTGTGCAGCTACAGGTAGAAGGCAAAAAAGAAGTAGAAAGAAATAGCAAGGTGACGTCACAGCCAAGGGAGTAAGTGATTGGTGAGTAGTTTTTCTTTTTTTTCTTCGATAACAGTGAGTCAACTTTAGCATTGTTGTTGCCAATTTAAGTGTATCTAAGGGTTAAGTCATGGCAGGAGAGCTCGGTCACATGATATGCTCCTCCTGTACCATGTGGGAACTCAGGGACACTTCCGGTATCCCTGACGACTACATGTGCGGAAAGTGTATCCGCCTCCAGCTCCTGACGGTCCGCGTTGCGGAATTGGAGCTGAGGGTGGATTTACTCTGGAGCATCCACGATGCTGAGAATGACGTGAGTAGCACGTGTAGCGAGTTGGTCTTACCGCAGGTGAAGGGTCCACAGCCAGCTAGGGAATGGAAGACCAGCAGGAAGAGCAGTGCAAGGAAGGTAGTGCAGGGGTCCCCTGCGGTCATCCCCCTGCAAAACAGATACACCGCTTTGAGTACTGTTGAGGGGGATGCCTCATCAGGAGAGGGCAGCAGCAGCCAAATTCATGTCACCGTGGGTGGCTCTGCTGCACAGGAGGGCAGGAAAAAGAGTGGGAGAGCGATAGTGATAGGGGATTCAATTGTAAGGGGAATAGACAGGCGTTTTTGCGGCCGCAACCGAGACTCCAGGATGGTATGTTGCCTCCCTGGTGCAAGGGTCAAGGATGTCTCGGAGCGGGTGAACAGCCAGTTGTCATGGTGCACATTGGTACCAACGATATAGGTAAAAAAAGGATGAGGTCCTACAAGACGAATTTAAGGAGCGAGGAGCTGAATTAAAACGTAGGACCTCAAAAGTAGTAATCTCAGGATTGCTACCAGTGCCACGTGCTAGTCAGAGTAGGAATCGCAGGATAGCTCCGATGAATACGTGGCTTGAGCAGTGGTGCAGCAGGGAGGGATTCAAATTCCTGGGGCATTGGAACCAGTTCAGGGGAAGGTGGGACCAGTACAAACCAGACGGTCTGCACCTGGGCAGGACAGGAACCAATGTCCGAGGGGGAGTGTTTGCTAGTGCTGTTGGGGAGGAGTTAAACTACTATGGCAGGGGGATGGGAATCAATGCAGGGAGACAGAGGGAAACAAAATGGAGACAGAAGCAAAAGACAGAAAGGAGATGAGTAAAAGTGGAGGGCAGAGAAACCCAAGGCAAAAAACAAAAAGGGCCACTGTACAGCAAAATTCTAAAGTGTCAAAATGTAATAAAAAGGCAAGCATGAAAGCTCGGTGCCTCAATGCAAGGAGTATTCGGAACACAGAAGAGGGATCTGAGCTAGTTAGAATGGGTGAGAGCTCAGATGAACAGGACCCCAAGAAAGAATGCAAAAGGCAGGAGGCAACAGAGCAGAGTAGCACTGGGGTAAGTGTAAACCACAAGGTGATAGGAAGGGACAATTTGTATGAATATAAAGGGGCTGCAGGAGGGGTCAAAACTAAAAATCATGGTTTAAAAACTAGTATTAAAACACTACCTAACGCACGCAGCATTCGAAATAAAGTAAATGAGTTGACGGCACAAATCCTTACAAATGGGTATGATTTGGTGGCCATTACAGAAACGTGGTTGCAGGGTGGCCAAGATTGGGAATTAAACATACAGGGGTATCTGACAATTTAGAAAGATAGACAAGAAGGGAAAGGAGGTGGGGTAGCTCTGTTAATAAAGGATGATATCAGGGCAGTTGTGAGAGGCGATATTGGCTCTAATGAACAAAATGTTGAATCATTGTGCGTGGAGATTAGAGATAGTAAGGGGAAAAAGTCACTGGTGGGCGTAGTTTATAGGCCCCCACATAATAACTTCACGATGGGGCGGACAATAATCAAGGGAATAATGGAGGCATGTGAAAAAGGAACGGCAGTAATCATGGGGATTTTAACCTCCATATCGATTGGTCAAATCAAATCGCACGGGGTAGCCTTGAGGAGGAATTCATAGAATGCATATGGGATTGTTTCTTAGAACAGTATGTTACAGAACCTATAAGGGAGCAAGCTATCTTAGATCTGGTCCTGTGTAATGAGACAGGAATAATAAACGATCTCCTAGTAAAAGATCCTCTCGGAATGAGTGATCACAGTATGGTTGAATTTGTAATACAGATTGAGGGTGAGGAAGTAGTGTCTCAAACGAGCGTACTATGCTTAAACAAAGGGGACTACAGTGGGATGAGGGCAGAGTTAGCTAAAGTAGACTGGAAACACAGACTAAACGGTGGCACAATTGAGGAACAGTGGAGGACTTTTAAGGAGCTCTTTCATAGTGCTCAACAAAAATATATTCCAGTGAAAAAGAAGGGTGGTAAGAGAAGGGATAACCAGTCGTGGATAACCAAGGAAATAAAGGAGAGTATCAAATTAAAAACCAATGCGTATAAGGTGGCCAAGGTTAGTGGGAAACTAGAAGATTGGGAAAATTTTAAACAACAGCAAAGAATGACTAAGAAAGCAATAAAGAAAGGAAAGATAGATTACGAAAGTAAACTTGCGCAAAACATAAAAACAGATAGTAAAAGCTTTTACCGATTATATAAAATGGAAAAGAGTGACTAAAGTAAATGTTGGTCCCTTAGAAGATGAGAAGGGGGATTTAATAATGGGAAATGTGGAAATGGCTGAGACCTTAAACAATTATTTTGCTTCCGTCTTCACAGTGGAAGACACAAAAACCATGCCAAAAATTGCTGGTCACGGGAATGTGGGAAGGGAGGAACTTGAGATAATCACTATCACTAGGGGGTTAGTGCTGGACAGGCTAATGGGACTCAAGGTAGACATGCATCCCAGGGTATTAAAAGAAATGGCGGAAGTTATAGCAGATGCATTTGTTATAATCTACCAAAATTCTCTGGATTCTGGGGAGGTACCAGCGGATTGGAAAGCAGCTAATGTAACGCCTCTGTTTAAAAAAAGCGGGGCAGACAAAAGGCAGGTAACTATAGGCCGGTTACTTTAACATCTGTAGTGGGGAAAATGCTTGAAGCTTTCATTAAGGAAGAAATAGCGGGACATCTAGATAGGAATAGTGCAATCAAGCAGACGCAGCATGGATTCATGAAGGGGAAATCATGTTTAACTAATTTACTGGAATTCTTTGAGGATATAACGAGCATGGTGGATAGAGGTGTACCGATGGATGTGGTGTATTTAGATTTCCAAAAGGCATTTGATAAGGTGCCACACAAAAGGTTACTGCAGAAGATAAAGGTACGCGGAGTCAGAGGAAATGTATTAGCATGGATCGAGAATTGGCTGGCAAACAGAAAGCAGAGAGTCGGGATAAATGGGTCCTTTTCGGGTTGGAAATCGGTGGTTAGTGGTGTGCCACAGGGATCGGTGCTGGGACCACAACTGTTTACAATATACATAGATGACCTGGAAGAGGAGACAGAGTGTAGTGTAACAAAATTTGCAGATGAGACAAAGATTAGTGGGAAAGCGGGTTGTGTAGAGGACACAGAGAGGCTGCAAAGAGATTTAGATAGGTTAAGCGAATAGGCTAAGGTTTGGCAGATGGAATACAATGTCGGAAAATGTGAGGTCATCCACCTTGGGGGGGAAAAAAAAACAGTAAAAGGGAATATTATTTGAATGGGGAGAAATTACAACATGCTGCGGTGCAGAGGGACCTGGGAGTCCTTGTACATGAATCCCAAAAAGTTAGTTTGCAGATGCAACAGGTAATCAGGAAGGCGAATGGAATGTTGGCCTTCATTGCGAGAGGGATGGAGTACAAAAGCAGGGAGGTCCTGCTGCAACTGTACAGGGTATTGGTGAGGCCGCACCTGGCGTACTGTGTGCAGTTTTGGTCACCTTACTTAAGGAAGGATATACAAGCTTTGGAGGGGGTACAGAGATGATTCACTAGGCTGATTCCGGAGATGAGGGGGTTACCTTATGATGATAGATTGAGTAGACTGGGTCTTTATTCGTTGGAGTTCAGAAGGATGAGGAGTGATCTTCTAGAAACATTTAAAATAATGAAAGGGATAGACAAGATCGAGGCAGAGAGGTTGTTTCCACTGGTCGAGGAGACTAGAACTAGGGGGCACAGCCTCAAAATACGGGGGAGCCAATTTAAAACCGAGTTGAGAAGGAATTTCTTCTCCCAGAGGGTTGTGAATCTGTGGAATTCTCTACCCAAGGAAGCAGTTGAGGCTAGCTCATTAAATGTATTCAAATCACAGATATAGATTTTTAACCAATAAGGGAATTAAGGGTTATGGGGAGCGGGCGGGTAAGTGGAACTGAGTCCACGGCCAGATCAGCCATGATCTTGTTGAATGGCGAAGCAGGCTTGAGGGGCTAGATGGCCTACTCCTGTTCCTAATTCTTATGTTCTTATGTTCTTATGCTTAATTGTGAACCTGTGGAATTCTCTACCACAGAAAGTTGTTGAGGCCAATTCGTTGGATATATTCAAAAGGGAGTTAGATATGGCCCTTACGGCTAAAGGGATCAAGGGGTCTGGAGAGAAAGCAGGAATGGGGTACTGAAGTTGCATGATCAGCCATGATCATATTGAATGGTGGTGCAGGCTCGAAGGGCCGAATGGCCTACTCCTGCACCTAGTTTCTATGTTTCTATGTGTATCGGGCAGCATTTACAGGAATACACAGAACATCCTGTGGCAAGTTCTTGATAATCGAATAAGATAGTTTCTCAGCATAAAAAGGGGGGAAAAGATTTGAATTTTAAGATTGGCCATTTGGTGAGCAGCTCGATGGGTTTGGAAACCCATCTTTGAGACCCATTTTACCACAAAACTGCCGTCTGATGGTAACCTGAATTGAAGGCGAAGTCACAGCAGATGCACATTCTCCCCTCTGTCCACATCTCCCTGCTTCTTTGGCAATCCTTTAGCTGCTGAAACTTGTAGAAGCATGGCGTGAACATGATTGCCACAGTTCGTCCTCCCACGTATTGATGTCGCTTCCGCCTTTCTTCCGGGAGGATTTCTGAACAGCTTTAACCCTCTTTCTCTGGGCACCAACACGTCCTTGGCTCAGTTCTGAATAACGTGATTATTTTGCAAGTCTGGACATGGATTATTATAACCCAGAGCAGGAGAATAATATGTGGGGTAATATAACCCAGAACCGGAGAACAATGTGTAGAATAATATAGTTAGGAATAGGAGACTAATATGTGGAATAATACAGAAGAAAGACTTGTGTTTATACAGCGCCTTTCATGACCAACAGAGATCTCAAAGCACTTCACATATAACCCAGAACAGGACAATACAGTGATATGTAGAATATTAACCTGGTATAGCTCAGTGTGGACAGTAATATTACATGGGACAGAGTATAAAGTAATATTTCACAGCACAGAAATAGACCATCCGGTGTTTATGCTCCACACGAGTCTCCGCCTTGTGACGCCATTATATCCTGATTCTGTGATGTACACGGGGCAGTGTAATCGGGGGTATAAGGGGTGATACTGTACACGGGGCAGTGTAATCGGGGGTATAAGGGGTGATGCTGTACACTGGGCAGTGTAATCGGGGGTATAAGCGGTGATACTGTACACGGGGCAGTGTAATCGGGGATATAAGGGGTGATACTGTACATGGGGCAGTGTAATCGTAGGGTATAAGGGGTGATACTGTACATGGGGCAGTGTAATGGGGGTATAAGGGGTGTGATACTGTACACGGGGCAGTGTAATCGGGGGCATAAGGGGTGATACAGTACATGGGGCAGTGTAATTGGGGGTATAAGGGGTGATGCAGTACATGGGGCAGTGTAATTGGGGGTATAAGGGGTGATACTGTACACGGGGCAGTGTAATCGGGAGCATAAGGGGTGATACTGTACATGGGGCAGTGTAATTGGGGGTATAAGGGATGATACTGTACACGGGGCAGTGTAATCGAGAGCATAAGGGGTGATACAGTACATGGGGCAGTGTAATTGGGGGTATAAGGGGTGATACAGTACATGGGGCAGTGTAATTGGGGGTATAAAGGGTGATACTGTACACGGGGCAGTGTAATGGGGGTATAAGGGGTGATACTGTACACGGGGCAGTGTAATCGGGGGTATAAGGGGTGATACTGTACATGGGGCAGTGTAATCGGGGGTATAACGTGATACTGTACACGGGGCAGTGTAATCGGGGGTATAACGTGATACTGTACACGGGGCAGTGTAATCGGGAATATAAGGTGTGCGATACTGTAAATGGTGCAGTGTAATTGAGGGTAGAAGGGGTGATACTGTACACGGGGCAGTGTAATTGGGGGTATAAGGGGTGTGATACTGTACACGGGGCAGTGTAATCAGGGAATAAGGGTGTGATACTGTACACTGGGCAGTGTAATCGGGGGTATAAGGGGTGATACTGTACACAGGGCAGTGTAATCGGGGGTATAAGGGGTGATACTGTACACGGAGCAGTGTAATCGGCGATATAAGGGGTGATACTGTACAAGGGGCAGTGTAATCGGGTGTATAATGGGCGATACTGTATACGGGGCAGTGTAATCGGGGTACAAGGGGTGATACTGTATACGGGGCAGTGTAATTGGGTATATAAGGGGTGATACTGTACACAGGGTAGCGTAATCGTAGGGTATAAGGGGTGTGATACTGTACAGGGGCAGTGTAATCGGGGGTATAAGGGGTGATACTGTACATGGGGCAGTAATCATGGGAGATTTTAACCTACATATCGATTGGTCAAATCAAATCGCACGGCGTAGCCTTGAGGAGGAATTCATAGAATGCATACGGGATTGTTTCTTAGAACAGTATGTTACAGAACCTACAAGGGAGCAAGCTATCTTAGATCTGGTCCTGTGTAATGAGACAGGAATAATAAACGATCTCCTAGTAAAAGATCCTCTCGGAATGAGTGATCACAGTATGGTTGAATTTGTAATACAGATTGAGGGTGAGGAAGTAGTGTCTCAAACGAGCGTACTATGCTTAAACAAAGGGGACTAGAGTGGGATGAGGGCAGAGTTGGCTAAAGTAGACTGGAAACACAGACTAAATGGTGGCACAATTGAGGAACAGTGGAGGACTTTTAAGGAGCTCTTTCATAGTGCTCAACAAAAATATATTCTAATGAAAAAGAAGGGTGGTAAGAGAAGGGATAACCAGCCGTGGATAACCAAGGAAATAAAGGAGAGTATCAAATTAAAAACCAATGCATATAAGGTGGCCAAGGTTAGTGGGAAACTAGAAGATTGGGAAAATTTTAAACAACAGCAAAGAATGACTAAGAAAGCAATAAAGAAAGGAAAGATAGATTACGAAAGTAAACTTGCGCAAAACATAAAAACAGATAGTAAATGCTTTTACCGATTATATAAAATGGAAGAGAGTGACTAAAGTAAATGTTGGTCCCTTAGAAGATGAGAAGGGGGATTTAATAATGGGAAATGTGGAAATGGCTGAGACCTTAAACAATTATTTTGCTTCGGTCTTCACCGTGAAAGACACAAAAACCATGCCAAAAATTGCTGGTCACGGGAATGTGGGAAGGGAGGACCTTGAGATAATCACTATCACTAGGGGGTTAGTGCTGGACAGGCTAATGGGACTCAAGGTAGACAAGTCCCCTGGTCCTGATGAAATGCATCCCAGGGTATTAAAAGAGATGGCGGAAGTTATAGCAGATGCATTTGTTATAATCTACCAAAATTCTCTGGACTCTGGGGAGGTACCAGCGGATTGGAAAGCAGCTAATGTAACGCCTCTGTTTAAAAAAAGGGGGCAGACAAAAGGCAGGTAATTATAGGCCGGTTAGTTTAACATCTGTAGTGGGGAACATGCTTGAAGCTATCATTAAGGAAGAAATAGCGGGACATCTAGATAGGAATAGTGCAATCAAGCAGACGCAACATGGATTCATGAAGTGGAAATCATGTTTAACTAATTTACTGGAATTCTTTGAGGATATAGCGAGCATGGTGGATAGAGGTGTACCGATGGATGTGGTGTATTTAGATTTCCAAAAAGCATTCGATAAGGTGCCACACAAAAGGTTGCTGAGGAAGATAAAGATACGCAGAGTCAGAGGAAATGTATTAGCATGGATCGAGAATTGGCTGGCTAACAGAAAGCAGAGAGTCGGGATAAATGGGTCCTTTTCGGGTTGGAAATCGGTTAGTGGTGTGCCACAGATATCGGTGCTGGGACCACAACTGTTTACAATATACATCGATGACCTGGAAGAGGGGACAGAGTGTAGTGTAACAAAATTTGCAGATGACACAAAGATTAGTGGGAAAGCTGGTTGTGTAGAGGACACAGAGAGGCTGCAAAGAGATTTAGATAGGTTAAGCGAATGGGCTAAGGTTTGGCAGATGGAATACAATGTCGGAAAGTGTGAGGTCATCCATCTTGGGGGGAAAAAAAACAGTAAAAGGGAATATTATTTGAATGGGGAGAAATTACAACATGCTGCGGTGCAGAGGGACCTGGGGGTCCGTGTGCATGAATCCCAAAAGGTTAGTTTGCAGGTGCAGCAGGTAATCAGGAAGGTGAATGGAATGTTGGCCTTCATTGCGAGAGGGATGGAGTACAAAAGCAGAGAGGTCCTGCTGCAACTGTATAAGGTATTGGTGAGGCCGCACCTGGAGTACTGCGTGCAGTTTTGGTCACCTTACTTAAGGAAGGATATACAAGCTTTGGAGGGGGTACAGAGACGATTCACTAGGCTGATTCCGGAGATGAGGGGGTTACCTTCTGATGATAGATTGAGTAGACTGGGTCTTTACTCGTCGGAGTTCAGAAGGATGAGGGGTGATCTTATAGAAACATTTAAAATAATGAAAGGGATAGACAAGATAGAGGTAGAGAGGTTGTTTCCACTGGTCGGGGAGACTAGAACTAGGGGGCACAGCCTCAAAATACGGGGGAGCCAATTTAAAACCGAGTTGAGAAGGAATTTCTTCTCCCAGAGGGTTGTGAATCTGTGGAATTCTCTGCCCAAGGAAGCAGTTGAGGCTAGCTCATTGAATGTATTCAAATCACAGATAGATAGATTTTTAACCAATAAGGGAATTAAGGGTTATGCGGAGCGGGCGGGTAAGTGGAGCTGAGTCCACGGCCAGATCAGCCATGATCTTGTTGAATGGCGGAGCAGGCTCGAGGGGCTAGATGGCCTACTCCTGTTCCTAATTCTTATGTTCTTCTATAATCGTTGGTATAAGGGGTGATACTGTACACTGGGCAGTGTAATCGGGGTATAAGGGGTAATGCTGTACACGGGGCAGTGTAATCGGGGTATAAGGGGTAATGCTGTACACGGGGCAGTGTAATCGGGTGTATAAGGGGTGTGATACTGTACACTGGGCAGTGTAATCGGGGATAAGTGGTGATACTGTACATGGGGCAGTGTAATCGGGAGTATAAGGGGTGTGATACTGTACATGGGGCAGTGTAATCGGGAGTACAAGGGTGATTCTGTACATGGGGCAATGTAATCGGGGGTGTAATGGTGATACTGTCCATGGGGCAGTGTAATCGGGGTATAAGGGGTGATACTGTACACGGGGCAGTGTAATCGGGAGTATAAGGGGTGATACTGTACACGGGGCAGTGTAATCGGGGGTATAAGGGGTGATACTGTACAACGGGGCAGTGTAATCGGAGTACAAGGGGTGATACTGTACACGGAGCAGTGTAATCGGGGTATAAGGGATGATATTGTACACGGGGCAGTGCAATCGGGGGTAGAAGGGGTGATACTGTACACGGGGCAGTGTAATCGGGGGTATGAGAGGTGATACTGTTCATGGGGCAGTGTAATCGGGGGTATAATGATACTGTACACGGGGCAGTGTAATCGGAGGTATAAGCGGTGATACTGTTCATGGGGCAGTGTAATCGGGGGTATAAGGGGTGATACTGTACATGGGGCAGTGTAATCGGGGGTATAAACGGTGATACTGTACACGGGGCAGTTTAACGGGGTATAAGGGGCGATACTGTACACGGGGCAGTGTAATCGGGGGTATAACGAGTGATACTGTACACGGGGCAGTGTTATCGGGGGTATAATGGTAATACTGTACACGGGGCAGTGTAATCGGGGTATAAGGGGTGTGATGCTGTACACGGGGCAGTGTAATCAGGGTATGAGAGGTAATACTGTACACGGGGCAGTGTAATCGGGGTATAAGGGGTGTGATGCTGTACACGGGGCAGTGTAATCAGGGTATGAGAGGTAATACTGTACACGGGGCAGTGTAATCGGGGTATAAGGGGTGTGATGCTGTACACGGGGCAGTGTAATTCGGGGGTATAAGGGGTGTGATGCTGTACACGGGGCAGTGTAATCAGGGTATGAGAGGTAATACTGTACACGGGGCAGTGTAATCAGGGTATGAGAGGTAATACTGTACATGGGGCAGTGTAAGCGGGGTTATAAGGGGTGATACTGTACATGGGGCAGTGTAATCGGGGGTACAAGGGGTCATTATGTACACTGGGCAGTGTAATGGGGGCTATAAGGGCTCATTCTGTACACGGGCCAGTGTAATCGTGAGTATAAGGGGTGATACTGTCTCTGTTAAGGTGATGGGTTACAATAATGCTGTGCTGCCGAATCTCGTCAGTCGCAGTGCGCTCGGTACAGATTGGATTGCCCACTCAACGTGTCATTTACAGTAAGTCTCAGAGAGCTGTTCCGTACAACAGCATTCCGTACTGGAGAAAGGTACCAGGAGTAGGAAAGGGAATAAATACTTTATTGCACAGAAAGACCAATGGCGAAAAGTGAGTGTGGAGCAGGAGGGGTGCTTGGGAGCTGGATTAACATCAGTTCAGATACAGTCAGTAACACAGTGCTGGGGGAGGGGTTACTGAGTGACAGTGTGAGGGAGCTGGATTAACATCAGTACAGATACAGTCAGTAACACAGTGCTGGGGGAGGGGTTACTGAGTGACAGTGTGAGGGAGCTGGATTAACATCAGTACAGATAGAATCAGTAACACAGGGTGCTGGGGGAGGGGTTACTGAGTGACAGTGTGAGGGAGCTGGATTAACATCAGTACAGATACAGTCAGTAACACAGGGTGCTGGGGGAGGGGTTACTGAGTGACAGTGTGAAGGAGCTGGATTAACATCAGTACAGATACAGTCAGTAACACAGTGCTGGGGGAGGGGTTACTGAGTGACAGTGTGAAGGAGCTGGATTAACATCAGTACAGATACAGTCACTAACACAGGGTGCTGGGGAGGGGTTACTGACGATAACTGCTGGGTGAATCCTCCATTGCCTGATGTGACTAGGGAGAGATGGGTGAGAGGGTTAATCCCCTCCGCTGGGAACAGGCTGCCCGGTGTCTGACTGTGAATGGGGGAGAGATGGGTGAGAGGGTTAATCCCCTCCGCTGGGAACAGGCTGCCCGGTGTCTGACTGTGAATGGGGAGAGGGTTAATCCCCTCTGAGAATGGGCGAGAGTGTCAATCCCCCCCCCTTGCTCAGGGCTGAGTGGCCGAGAGCGTGGGCGAGAGGGTTAAACGGCTATATCCTGTTGCCTGTGATGCACATAGCACTAACAGTTGAATAAATAAGTCAGTGCGCTAATTGGGCTGTATCGGCAGCCAGAGCGAAATGCAAAGGTATAAATAATGTAAAGTGAAGGTCTGCAGACTCATTAGGCTGTGCGGAGGGAGAGCCCGAGGGCGAAGGCGACGTTCTAAATGCGTCCTGGGAGCCGTTGACTTGTTGGATGTGACAGCTCCGGCGAGGGCTGGGAGGCATTAGGTCCCATTGGAGCGGAAAGGAGACAGTGAGTGAGCAAAGTCCGCAGCAGGTGGGGGAGGGGGAGCGGTACTGCGAGTCAGCGAGCACCCACCCGTCACTGAATAACCTGCACGCCCTCTGTGCTGCCACTTCTATCTGGAGTGGGCCCATCAGAGGGTTTGGCTTTTAAGAAACTAGCAAAGATTTATCTAGCGCCTTTCACGACCTCCGGGTGCCCCAAGGCGCTTTACAGCCAATGAAGTACTTTTGAAGTGCCGTCACTGTTGTAATGTGGGAAAAGCGGCAGCCAATTGGCGCACAGCGAGCTCCCACAAACTGCAATGAAATAAATTGTGAGGCCACACCTGGAGTACTGCGTACAGTTTTGGTCTCCGTATTTAAGGAGGGATATACTTGCATCGCGGGCAGTTCAGAGAAGGTTCACGAGGTTTATTCCTGAGATGAGGGGGTTGACTTATGAAGAAAGGTTGGGCCTGTACTCACTGGAGTTTAGAAGAATGAGAGGTGATCTTATTGAAACGTATAAGGTAATGAGGGGGCTGGACAGGGTAGATGCAGAGAGGATATTTACCCTCGTGGGGGAATCTAGAACTAGGGGGCATAGTTTCACAACAAGGGGCCACCCATTTAAAATGGAAATGAGGAGGAATTTCTCCTGTCAGAGAATCGTGAATGTTTGGAATTCTCTGCCCCAGAGAGCTGTGGAGGTTGGGCCACTGAATATATTTAAGATGGAGATAGACAGATTTTTGAGCGATAAGGGAGTCAAGGGTTATGGGGAGCGGGCAGGGAAGTGGAGTTGAGACTGAGATCAGATCAGCCATAATCTTATTGAATGGTGGAGCAGGCTTGAGGGGCCGAATGGCCGACTCCTGCTCCTATTTCTTATGTTATGTTCTAAATGACCATATCCTCTGCATTAGATGTTATTTGAGGGATAAATATTGGCCAAAACACCGGAGAAAACATTGACTGTCTAACCCTTGGTGCCTGTCCCGTTGCGATTATCAGTATAACTCAGTGGGTTGCGAGGCCACTTCGGGGGGCATTAAGAGACAGCCACACAGCGTGGCTGGGACTCACGAGTAGGCCTGACCAGGTTGGATTTGGCAGCTTCCCTTCCCTGAAGGACACTCGTGAACTATGGGTTTTTACAGCAAGGGAGATTTGCTAAAATACTGCTGTAAAAATCGTCCTATCTGCTGCACAGTCATCACTCTTCATTGTTAAAAGGTCACAACGTAATGAACTTGGGAATAAGATGCCCTGCGGAAAACGAGAAACATTATCTGTACTTTAGGCCTGATTGAGGGATAAATATTGGCCAAGCCACCAAGGAAAACTCCCCTGCTCTTCTTCGGAATAGTGCCACGGGATCTTTTACGTCCACCTGAGAGAGCAGACGGGGCCTCGGTTTAACGTCCCATCCGAAAGACGGCACCTCCGACTGTGCAGCACTCCCTCAGCACTTGCGGCACTCCCCCCAGTATTTGCACTGGGAGTGTCGGTGTAGATTTTTGTCCATGGAGTGGGATTTGAACCCAGCACCACCTGACTGCGAGGCGTGAGTGTTGCCCGCTGAGTCATGGCTGCCCCCCAGCTCGAGTCGGAAGCTTGATAGAATCCCGTCTCCTGGATGGATGCAGCTGCAACAACACTCCAGAAGTGTGCTGCCATCCAGGACGGAGCAGGGCCTCTCCGTCACACTGTTAAACTGTGGCTGCAGTACTGGCCAACCTACAGCATGACCTTACCAACCTTAATTTGGCATCTTCCAGCCTCGCCACCTCTATACGACAACAATATAATCCGGACTCCTATCACCTCCAAGTCACACGCCATTGTGTCAGCTGTGGCTCAGTGGGTAGCACTCCTGCCCTGAGTCCGAAGGTTGTGGGTTCAAGTCCCACTCCAGAGACTTGAGCACTAGGCTGACACTCCCAGTGCAGCCGTGAGGGAGTGCTGTATTGTTGGAGGTGCCGTCTTTCGGATGAGATGTTAAACCGAGGCACCTTCTACTCTCTCGGGTAGAAGTAAAAGATCCCATGGCACTATTTGAAAGAAGAGCAGGGGAGTTATCCCCAGTGTCCTGGCCAATATTTACTCCTCAATCAACATAACAAAAAACAGATTATTTGGTCATTATCACATTGCTGTCTGTGGGAGCTTGCTGTGCGCAAATTGGCTGCCGTGTTTCCCACACTGCAACAGTGACTACACTCCAAAAGTACTTCATTGGCTGTAAAGCGGTTTGAGACGTCCAGTGGTCGTGAAAGGCACTATATAAATGCAAGTTTTTCTTTACGTTCATTTCATTAATCTCCGATTTAAGGTGATTGACCAAAGAACCAGAGGCAACACAAGGAAACAGTTTTTCACGCAGCGAGTTATGATCTGGAAGGGCGATGGGAGTGGATTCAGCAGTAACTTTCAAAAGGGAATTGGATAAATACTGAAAGGGGAAAACATTGACCCGGCTGTGGAGAAAAGAGCGGGGGAGTGGGACTAATTGGACAGCTCTCGCAAAGAGCCGACATGGGCCGAATGGCCTCCTTCTAGTGCTGTATCGTGTTCACTGCTGGGAGCAGTACCTAGGAGAAAAATCGCTGGCATTAAAAAAAAATGTGGTTCTTCTGGTTGGGTATAAAATGATTGGAGAGGGGAAAGTCGGCTGTTGTATTGGGTTTGGTTGGCGGTGGGAGGTAGGTCATATGACGATACCTCCAGGAATATGGCCAATCAGAGCTGGCAACCCTAGTTCTGGGTCAAAATCCTCGAATGTCATTTGTGGAGCGCCATTGCCGCATGTACGGCAGTGGTTCAAGGGGAAAGGCCCACCATCGTCTTCTCGGGGCAACAAGTCTGGGGGGCCACAATCACCCACACCCTGAAAAACAAATGGAACAAAATTTAGTTGACGGATTACGACAACAACAACTTGTATTTATATAGCGCCTTTAACGTAGTGAGACATCCCAAGGCGCTTCACAGGAGTGTTATGAGATCAAACAATTTGACACATTCAAGTTGGGGAGTAAAAAGAAAGGTTGTAGTGGTAGGGGACAGTATAGTTAGGGGGATAGATACTGTTCTCTGCAGCCGAGAGCGTGAGCCCCGAAGGATGTATTGCCTGCCCGGTGCCAGGGTTAAGGACGTCTCCTCTGGGCTGGAGAGGAACTTGGAGTGGGAGGGGGGGATCCAGTTGTCGCGGTCCACGTGGGCACCAACGACATAGATAGGACAAATAAAGAGGTTCTGCTGAGGGATTATGAGCAGCTAGGGGCCAAATTAAAAAGCAGAACCACAAAGGTAATAAATCTCTGGATTACTACCTGAGCCACGAGCAAATTTGCACAGGGTGAATAAGATCAGCGAGTTAAACACGTGGCTCAAAGACAGGTGTGGGAGAAATGGGTTTTGGTTTGTGGGACACTGGCACCACTACTGGGGTAAAAGGGAGCTGTTCCGTTGAGACGGGCTCCACTTAGACCGTGCTGGCACTAGGGTCCTGGCAATCAAAAAACTAGGGCTATACAGAGGGTTTAAAATTAATTAGTGGAGTGGCGGGGGGGGAACGGGGTGGCGGGGGATTCAGGTGAGGGAAATGTAAAAAGTCAGTGGGCTAGACTTTCCACTTCACATCGCCCATCTATCGCCCAAAATGGACCTCTATCGCCCATTTTGAGCAAAAAGTAGAAACTAGGCCCAAAACATCGCTGGAAAAATAGGTCCCCCAAGTTTCCACTTTGATCGCCGAGATGATCGCCCACACAAGGCCCATCCCAAGTTTCGGCACCTAACATGCACTTCGCTGGGCCGATGCAAGGCCCAAAAGAGTGCTCAAAAACAGTTGCTTTTTCAGGGCCTCAGAGAGGGAAATGGGCACTATGGACACCATTTTTAGCTTCTGAGGAAGGGTGGAGAATTAATTCTGAGTTATTTAGAGAGTAAAATTGAAACAAATTGTCCTCAGAAATTTGGGACAGGGAATATAAATAGATATTATCAACTTATTTATGCTAAATAGATCTCATATATTGGAATTATGTAGTAAATAGCTTTTAAATAGTGAAGTTATTTAATGATATTGTTGGTGCCTATCAAACTGACTGGTATACAGCTTAGAGACTACAGAAAGGGCACTTTTACAGTGATTAGAGAGTACAGAGTAGAGAGATTATTGAAATCAGTGAAAGTAATCATTGTTAGTGATTATGGGGCCTATGCTTTCCCTGCGTTTAATTGCAACTGCTCACAGACTGGTTACTGAAAGGATCAATCGAAGAGGTGGCACAGTAACGCTAGACAGAGACGAAGTCAGAGGAGAGACCGTATAGCCAACGAAGGTACTTGGAGAAGCAATCCTACCTGAACTTGTCTGAAAATGCTTGTCTGAGGAGGCTGCGATTCCGGAAGGAGGTCATCGATGAGATATGTCAACTCGTCAAGGATGATCTGCAGCCTTCCAGCACCATCAGAACCGCACTGTCCGTTGTGAAGGTTACTGCTGCCCTAGCCTTTTACGCATCGGGGTCTTTTCAGGCTTCAGCTGGTGACATCTGCCCTATCTCTCGGCACGCTACACACTGCTGCATTTGACAGGTGACTGAAGCCCTTTACGCTCGCAGGATGGAAAGCTTCCCAATGACCAGGGAGGCACAGACCGAGAGTTTATTGAGGACATACGGGAGCTTAATCAGCATGTACCACCACACCCTTCCCGAAGACCAGTAGCCAGTGGCAGTTACACGGCCGCTAAGCTTTTGCGTCAGCAGCTCATTAATGAACGCTTCGCATGAGTTGCTATTGTTGATATTCAAATGTTCAAATACAGTTACGTTTAAACAAAAGTTTCATTTCCATGGGGAAACAGAATAAACAAACAAATATGCATGAAAACTGTACGTTGTAAAACTTATGTAAGTCAGAGAGAAGGTACAGAAGTTGTAGAAAAAATTTTTTTTTTTAATTAAGAAACATGAATTTTTTTTAAGAACTAATGAACAGCACCCTCCCTCCAACCCCCCACCCCACGCACCAACCCACGCTTCCCTCAAAATCCCCAAAACGTTAGAAGAAGAAATTGAACATTTTAACAAGTGGCCATTTAAGTAATAATAACAAGTGACCGTTTCAGTCATGAAAACAAGCGACCATCTCAGTGATAATAACAAGCGACCATCTCAGTGATGAAAACAAGCGACCATCTCAGTGATAATAACAAACGACCATTTCAGTGATAATAACAAACGACCATTTCAGAAAGAATGGAAAGTGAACAGTTAAGTAATGATAACAAGTGAACATTTAACTATTGAATACAAGTGGCCAATTTAGTAACAATAACAATAACAATAACAAGAGAATAATAAAGTGATAGTGATAATAACAAGTGAATATTTTAAAACAAGTGAACTATTGAGAAGCACTCCCCCCTCCCTACCTGCGGCCACGTTTCCCTCCAGATCCTGTCCCACCCCGTGTTCGCACCCCATCCGCCCGTTTTGGTCTCCGCAGACCGACACCAAGACGTCGTGCAGAGTGGGACGGCAAGACTTCCTGCCGTGGTGGAGGTGACGGAGAGGAAGCAGAAGCCTCCGGCTCTACTTCCGAGTCAGGAGGAACTGTGTCCTCCGTACTCGCTTGTGTGCTTGGGGTCTCGCTGTGAGCGGACACGACACCTTGGGGTGCAGCGCCGTGTCCAGCCAGCAACGCGTGCCGTAGGGCATTTGTTGCGGCTGTCTGCTCCCTGATCGCCTCCAGCGTCTCCCGAGCAGTCTGTGACTGCTCAGAAGACCAGCTGGAGAAGCACAAGCAGGACTCGCTCCAGGATGTGGAGAACTGGCTCCAGTTGTTTGAGAAACCCGCGAACCCCTGGATAAGGTCACGACCAATTGCGACTGTCTCCCTGCACAGGAAAAGTAAGCTCTCTGTCTGGTCCTCTCTGGCAGGCGAGTGCATATCACACTGACCAGACCGCCGTGGGGTCGGCGTGTGCAATGTCACGTGCCTTGGTGTCACCACATGCACACCGCTTGGTCCCGGTGCCTCATCTGTCTCAAAATAGATGGCCGCAGGTTGTTCACCCCCGCCCACCCCCAAAAATATCTCCTGTTCCTCCTCCTCCGCCTCCTCCTACTCCTCCTCCTCCTGGAGTCTGCACTGGCTCGTCCTCCTGGGAGTGTCCCGACTGGTCAGTGGACATGTCCGTTGACTCCATCAGTACTTGTTGACCTTTGAAAGACAAATGGAAGTTATAAACGACGTTTAACAATGCAAATCAATTCATCTCACTTAAGAACTCAAAACATTACCATTAGCCCTTGCGCACAAGCGGTCACCAGGCCTAACATGATCTCATTTGAAGATCAATAGTACATCTCAGTAGTATAACTCAATTAAATAGCAAATTAAAGTATCATTGCACAGGATTACCCGCGTAACAAATATTTACGATTGATTCACACATTGCACAATGCACAGTTCTCATTACTCACGTGACTCGAGGGTGGGTTCGGCCACACCACGGGTTGTGAGCGAACGGCTTTCTGGCGCACCAAGGCCACTGCAAGCTCCTCGTAGGCAGTGAGTGACTGCAGCATGGCACAGCTCCCGCCCGTCTTGCTCCCGCTGGTTGATGGAAATCATCTTCTGTAATAGGTAAGGTAACATTGCACGGCATAAGCAGATGGATTTGGCAATAAACATTTAGGACTGACAGATTTATAAGTTAAATTTCTAGTTTGCAATACATTGCACAGGAAGATATGTCATAATTAAAATTTATGTTGCGGTGCATAAATGTGATCATAATTTAATCCGAATTTAGTTACTTAGTCATGCTTAAAGATTACGATAAAACATTGCAGATTCTAATTAGATTTTCCATACAACATTAAATAATAAGTATGGATGATTTCTAATTTAAATTTCAACTTACTCTTGCAGCCGCCAGTAGACTGTTCCATCTTTTCCGGCACTGGTCCGGTGTCCGGGCTTCATTTGATGCCGACGTGACCACATCGGCAATCTCTGCCCAAATCCTCCGATATGCACGGGGAGGAGGTTTCCCATGTCCACCCCGTGTCAGATCCTCCCACCTCGCGCTAACACAATTCACCAGGGCCTCATTTGCCTCTTCGCTGAAGGGTTTGGCCCTTCTCTTTCCTGCACCTCCCTCTATTCTTAAAATTTATCTGTATTTTCAATAGCACGAGATAACCTGTTTCCTTTCTCCTCTCTCTCTCTCTCTCCCAGACCCACACAGAGCTTCTGAGCATGTGTGAAGACCTTTGACCTCTCAAAACGCGGGAAGGAGCATCAAACTGGAAAAAAAAATCAACCTGCACATGTGCAGTGATGCGTTGCCAGGGAAGCTTTTTTTTTCATTCACTTCCGTTTTCTTTGGGCGATTGTGAGATCGGCGAGAAATGACATCGCCCATTTGACATCGCTGGGCTGAGACCGAGTGGAAAATCGCAAAAAAAAAAATGGGCCTTGAGCCGGCGATCAGCACGGGCGATAGGTCCCACATCGCTGGAACAAGGCCACAAAGTCTAGCCCTTTGTGTCCTCCTCACAATTTGCTTTTCCACCCATCTTTGTATCATCAGCAAACTTGGCTACATTACACTCCCTTCATCCAAGTCATTAATATAGATTGTAAATAGTTGAGGACCCAGCCCTGCGGCACCCCACTAGTTACTGTTTGCCAACCGAAAAATGAACCATATATCCCGATTCTCTGTTTTCTGTTAATTAGCCAATCCTCTAAGCATGCTAATATATTACACCCAACCCCGTGAACTTTTATCTTGTGCAGTAACCTTTTATGTGGCACCTTATCGAATGCCTTCTGGAAATCCAAATACACCACATCCACTGGTTCCCCCTTATCCACCCTGCTCATTACATCCTCAAATAATTTCAACAAATTTGTCAAACATGATTTCCCTGTCATAAAACCATGCTGACTCTGCTTGATTGAATTATGCTTTTCCAAATGTCCCACTACTGTTTCCTTAATAATGGACTCCAGCATTTTCCCAATGACAGATGTTAGGTTAACTGGTCTATAGTTTCCTGCTTTTTGTCTGCCTCCTTTTTTAAATAGGGGCATTACATTTGCGGTTTTCCAATCTGCTGGGACCGCTCCAGGATCCAGGGAATTTTGGTAGATTACAACCAATGCATCCACTATCTCTGCAGCCACTTCTTTAAAGACCCTATGATGTAAGCCATCAGGTCCAGGGAACTTATCCGCCTTTAGTCCCATTATTTTACCGAGTACTACTTCATTGGTGATAGTGATTGTATTAAGTTCCTCCCTCCCCATAGCCCCTTGATTATCCACTATTGGCATGTTTTTAGTGTCTTTTACTGTGAAGACTGATACAAAATATTTGTTCAACATCTCTGCCATTTCCCTGTTCCCCACTATTAATTCCCCAGTCTCATCCTCAAGGGTACCAACATTTACTTTAGCCACTCTTTTCCTTTTTATGTACCTGTAGAAACTCCTACTCTCTGTTTTTATATTTTGTTCTAGTTTACTTTCATAATCTACCCTCTCTATCATTTTTTTTAGTCGTTCTTTGCTGGCTTTTAAAAGTTTCTCAATCCTCTGGCCTCCCACTAGTCCTGGCCACATTGTATGCCCTTTTTTCAATTTGATGCCATCCCTTAGCCACGGATGGTTATCCTTTCTCTTACAGTTTTTCCTTCTCATTGGGATATATTTTTGTATCTATTTGTGCCGTCAACTCATCTATTTTGTTGCGAATGCTACGCATTCAGATAGAGCTTTTAAATTTGTTTTTTTTAAACCATTTTTTCCTGCTTTGACCCCACTTTCTGATTCACTTTTATGTTTATACATTCTGTCCCTTGCTGGCACGCTCTGGTTTTTATTTCCCCCAGTGCTACCCTGCTATATTGCCCTCTCCTTATCTGCAAAGGGATATAGACAGGCTAAGTGAGTGGGCAAAAAATTGGCAGATGGAGTATAATGTGGGAAAATGTGAGGTTATCCACTTTGGCAGAAATAATAGAAAAGCAAATTATAATTTAAATGGAGAACAATTGCAAAGTGCTGCAGTACAGAGGGACCTGGGGGTCCTTGTGCATGAAACACAAAAGATTAGTATGCAGGTACAGCAAGTAATCAGGAAGGCAAATGGAATGTTGGCCTTTATTGCAAGGGGGATAGAGTATAAAAGCAGAGAAGTCCTGCTACAACTGTACAGGGTATTGGTGAGGCCACACCTGGAATACTGCGTACAGTTTTGGTCACCGTATTTAAGGAAGGATATACTTGCATTGGAGGCTGTTCAAAGAAGGTTCACTAGGTTGATTCCGGAGATGAGGGGGTTGACTTATGAAGATAGGTTAAGTAGGTTGGGCCTATACTCATTGGAGCTCAGAAGAATGAGAAGTGATCTTATTGAAATTTATAAGATAATGAGGGGGCTCGACAAGGTGGATGCAGAGAAGATATTTCCACTCGTAGGGGAAACTAAAACTAGGGGACATAGTCTTAGAATAAGGGTCTGCCGGTTTAAAACTGCGATGAGGAGGAATTTCTTCTCAGAGGGTTGTAAATCTGTGGAATTCTCTGCCCCAGAGAGCTGTGGAGGCTGGGACATTGAATATATTGAAGGCGGAAATAGGCAGATTTTTGAGTGACGAGGTGTAATGTCTGTAAGCTTGTAATGTTTGTAGCTCCACACTGTGGATGTGGGCGTATTGTGTACAACTGCAGAGTTAATAATAAACAGAACCAGGCAGATTCCGGAGGCTTCCGAGAGTGCTGCCTGCCATGTAGGAAGCTGTGTGCGCTGTGCTCTGTGAATATATCACACAAGGGAATAAAGGGAACAGGCAGGGAAGTGGAGCTGAGTCCATGATCTTTTTAAATGGCGGAGCAGGCTCGAGGGGCCAAATGGCCTACTCCTGCTCCTATTTCTTATGTTCTTATAACACCGAGCTGCTGAAGTAGAAATTAGCGCAGGTGACCAAAGGCTTGGTCAAAGAGGTAGATTTTAAGGAGTGTCTTGAAGGAAGAAAGAGAGGTGGAGAAGTTTAGGGAGGGAGTTCTAGAGCTTGGGGCCCAGGCAGCTGAAGGTAAGGCCACCAATGGTTGACCGATTACAACCAGGAATGCTCAAGAGGGCAGAATTTGAGAAGCGCAAACATCTCGGGGGTGGGGGGGGGGGGGTTTTGGGGGCTGGAAAAGATTACAGAGATAGGGAGGGGCAAGGCCATGGAGGGATTTGAAAATAGAGATGAGAATTTTGAAAACAAGGCGTTGCTTAACCAGAAGCCAATGTAGGTCAGCGAGCACACAGGGGTGATGGGTGAGCAGGCCTTGGTGCGAGTTAGGACACGGGCAGCCGAGTTTTGGATCACCTCTAGTTTACGTAGGGTAGAATGTGGGAGGCCAGCCAGTTGGAATAGTCAAGTTTCGAATTGAGGGAAAAAAAAGTGAAACCTTTTATTTTTGATGTTGATTTTGTGGCACTTGCCCCTTGGTTGTTTGTGGATTTTCTGCCTGGTTGGCACAGTATGCTTTAGAGGCAGCCGGTAAACAAACAGCATTCTCAGTGCATCCCTCCACAAGCACGGCATTTTCCCACAGGAGCTGGCAATGCACAGCACACGAGGCTGGGTGAAATTTCCAACTCCAGCCCCAGGCCGGCGGGGAGCAGAAAGGTCTCGTGGGTATTTCCAGCATCGTGGATAAGCTGGGGCGATATTTTTCAGAATTGTGTGCTTTCTTGATAAGTTAGGTGAGTGGGCAAATGCATGGCAGATGAAGTATAATGTGGATAAATGTGAGGTTATCCACTTTGGTGGTAAAAACAGAGAGACAGACTATTATCTGAATGGTGACAGATTAGGAAAAGGGGAGGTGCAACGAGACCTGGGTGTCATGGTACATCAATCATTTAAGGTTGGCATGCAGGTACAGCAAGCGCTTAAGAAAGCAAATGGCATGTTGGCCTTCATAGCGAGGGGATTTGAGTACAGGGGCAGGGAGGTGTTACTACAGTTGTACAGGGCCTTGGTGAGGCCACACCTGGAGTATTGTGTTCAGTTTTGGTCTCCTAACTTGAGGAAGGACATTCTTGCTATTGAGGGAGTGCAGCAAAGGTTCACCAGACTGATTCCCGGGATGGTGGGACTGACCTATCAAGAAAGACTGGATCAACTGGGCTTGTATTCACTGGAGTTCAGAAGAATGAGAGGGGATCTCATAGAAACATTTAAAATTCTGATGGGTTTAGGCAGGTTAGATGCAGGAAGAATGTTCCCAATGTTGGGGAAGTCCAGAACCAGGGGTCACAGTCTAAGGGGTAAGCCATTTAGGACGGAGATGAGGAGAAACTTCTTCACCCAGAGAGTGGTGAACCTGTGGAATTCTCTACCACAGAAAGTTGTTGAGGCCAATTCACTAAATATACTCAAAAAGGAGTTAGATGTAGTCCTTATTACTAGGGGGATCAAGGGGTATGGCGAGAAAGCAGGAATGGGGTACTGAAGTTTCATGTTCAGCCATGAACTCATTGAATGGTGGTGCAGGCTCGAAGGGCCGAATGGCCTACTCCTGCACCTATTTTCTGTGTTTCTATGTTTTATTATGTTACGAATGCCGTTGCAGCTGCGTGCGCTAATCTGACCCAAAAGCAAAATGGAGTGACGAAATCGTGTGAGCAATTTGGACGGTTTGGGGGAAAAAATAGAAGTATTTGAATGAAGGAAAGACTTGCATTTATATAGCACCTTTCACGACCACCGGACGTCTCCAAGTGTTTTACAGTCAATGAAGTACTTTTGGAGTGTAGCCACTATTGTAATGTGGGAAACGCGGTAGTCAATTTGCGCACAGCAAGCTCACACAAACAGCAATGTGATGATGACCAGATCATCTGTTTTTAGTGATGTTGATTGAGGGATAAATATTGGCCCAGGACAGCGGGGATAACTCCCCTGCTCCTCTTCGAAATAGTGCCATGGGATCTTTTTATGTCCACCTGAGAGAGCAGACGGGGCCTCGGTTTAACGGCTCATCAGAAAGACAGCACCTCCGACGGTGCAGCACTCTCTCAGCACTGCACTGGGAGTGTCAGCTTAGATTTTTTTTTGTGCTCAGGCCGCTGGAGTGGGACTTGAACCCACAACCTTCTGACTCGGGCGAGAGTGCGACCCACTGAGCCTGTGTAGATAAAGGGTTTGCAGTCAAGGGGTCATGGCTGTGTGAGTGTTTATTGGAGGAGCTACAGTATGGGGGAGGGTCAAGGCTACATGTTTGCATGGAAGGAGGGTGCTGTGTGTAGAGGGGGGTGATTACAGTAGAGTGGTGTCGGGTATGAGCTGTGAACACAGGCCCCACTGACCAGATTTGTCCCTCTTTCCTCAGGAGGAGCTGGAACACCTGAACCAGGCCAGTGAGGAGATTAATAAACTGGAGCTACAGCTGGATGTGAGTATGTCATGCAGCTCTTCTCCCCCCCCACGCCCCCCCCCCCCCCCCCGCCTGCCCAGACAGGTGGCCGGGAAGAGACAGACCGAGGGAGACCCACGGGGGCGGGGGGGGGAGAAGAGACCAACCCACGGGGGAGGGGGAGGAGAATGGCTGCACTGCCCAGTCCGTCAATTCACCCAGTATGGGTGCGGAGTCCTTCAGACCAGCACTGTCCCAGCTTACAGCCCTGCTCTGTGCTGAATTAGCTGGTTGTATGAGCGCTTCCAATTGGCCTCGATGTCTGAGGGTGCGGGGGAGGGGTGGGGGGAAGACAATCACAGTAACCCCAACTGGAAAATCCCATGCGTGCCGGGGTCACCGAGTGCAGGATTGGGCTCGCCTGCGATGCCCCCTACGATTCAATGTCCCGTTGGCGGCCCCCCCGTTCCGGCCCGCACATGAAGAATACGGAGAGGTACCAGAGGCCAGCTATGGAACTGTGAGCCAGCGAGAGTCCATGCCTTCAGGCGAGAAAGAGGGGAACTGGGGAATGAAAAAAATACAAGGTGCGCATGAGACTTACCGAGTCCTGCCAGGACTGGTGCGTGTCCGGTGCCATTCACAGGCCCCTCTGTTTGTATGTGTGCCCACACAATTCCTCTCGCGTAGCTGCGATGCTTTGTGTGTGGCGCGAGAGTGACAGGTGGCTTTTCATCACCCCCTTGAGGTTGTTGTCACATTATTAGAGTGTGCCTTGAAGAATTTGTCAGAAAGGAGATGGTTGTTCCTGAGTTACTGCACTCTACAGGTCTCTTCCCGCTCTGGAACCAGCAGCCCAAACCAGCCAAGGACTGCAGGGGTGAAAGTGCCCCTGTGCTCCTGCTGAGCAAGGCGCACAGAACTAAACTGTCCCTAAAATTGGCTGTCATACTCAAAAGAAGCCATAGGTTCTGGTTTGGGAAATGGAAAAAACGTTTCACTGCTTTGGTAGGTGGTGCTTTCTGAATTTGGGACTAAAACAGGTTGTAGTGAGAAATTCACTCTGTATCTAACCCGTGCTGTAACTGCCCTGGGAGTGTTTTGATGGGACAGTGTAGAGGGAGCTTTACTCTGTATCTAACCCGTGCTGTGCCTGCCCTGCAAGTGTTTGATGGGACAGTGTAGAGGGAGCTTTACTCTGTATCTAACCCGTGCTGTGCCTGCCCTGGGAGTGTTTGATGGGACAGTGTAGAGGGAGCTTTACTCTGTATCTAACCCCTGCTGTAACTGCCCCTGGAGTGTTTTGATGGGACAGTGTAGAGGGAGCTTTACTCTGTATCTAACCCGTGCTGTACCAGCCCTGCGAGTGTTTGATGGGACAGTGTAGAGGTAGCTTTACTCTGTATATAACCCATGCTGTACCTGCCCTGCAAGTGTTTGATGGGACAGTGTAGAGGTAGCTTTACTCTGTATATAACCCATGCTGTACCTGCCCTGCGAGTGTTTGATGGGGACAGTGTAGAGGGAGCTTTGCATTGTTTGGTATTTCACATGGATGGAATTGCACCAAAGCTGCCTCTGGATATTTTATGATGTTCTATTTTTAAGTATTGATCGGCATCTCCCACAGGAGGCGAGGAACACCTACCGGAAAATCCTGTCTGAGTCTGCCAGGAAACTGAATGCTCAGGGCTCTCAGCTCGGCAACTGCATTGAGAAGGCACGGCCATATTATGAGGCCCGCCGCCAGGCAAAAGAGGTGAGTCATCTTAACCTGGCAGAGGTTTGTGTCAACAGAGATTCATCCAGTTGAATTCTTCACCGTCCGAGTGAATGGGAATGATACCGATCCTATAATGTGAGCGACTGGTCCATTGGGATTCTACAGAATGGGAGTGGATTAGAAAAAATGTTTGCCTTTTGGAATTCCACACAATGCGAGATGATGGACAGGAATTTGGTCCATTGGGGTTCTATTAAATGGGAGTGAATGGGAAAGGATTTGGTCCATTGGGAATCTGTACAATGGGAGTGAATGGGAAGGGGTTTGGTCCATTGGGAATCTGTACAATGGGAGTGAATGGGAAGGGGTTTGGTCCATTGGGAATCTGTACAATGGGAGTGAATGGGAAGGGGTTTGCTCCATTGGGAATCTGTACAATGGGAGTGAATGGGAAGGGGTTTGGTCCATTGGGAATCTGTACAATGGGAGTGAATGGGAAGGGGTTTGGGTCCATTGGGAATCTGTACAATGGGAATGAATGGGAAGGGGTTTGGGTCCATTGGGAATCTGTACAATGGGAATGAAAGGGAAGGGGTTTGGTCCATTGGGAATCTGCACAATGGAAGTGAATGGGAAGGGGTTTGGGTCCATTGGGAATCTGCACAATGGGAGTGAATGGGAAGGGGTTTGGGTCCATTGGGAACCTGTACAATGGGAGTGAATGGGAAGGGGTTTGGGTCCATTGGGAATCTGTACAATGGGAGTGAATGGGAAGGGGTTTGGTCCATTGGGAATCTGCACAATGGAAGTGAATGGGAAGTGGTTTGGGTCCATTGGGATTCTGCACAATGGGAGTGAATGGGAAGGGGTTTGGGTCCATTGGGAATCTGTACAATGGGAGTGAATGGGAAGTGGTTTGGTCCATTGGGAATCTGTACAATGGGAGTGAATGGGAAGGCGTTTGGTCCATTGGGAATCTGTACAATGGGAGTGAATGGGAAGGGGTTTGGTCGCCGCTGCTATCATCTTGGGACTTTCCATGAGATGATAGGATGCTGTCTAAATGGAAGGCGGAGTCAACCCAACTCCATTTAGCACCGTCACTGGGCTCTGGTGATGGGTGTGACAGCCTTGAGTCTCAGGTCTGCGATTATTGGAGGCCGAACACTTAATGCGATCACATGATGTCCCTCTGTCCACTGGTTTAGTGGAAACGTTCCATCAATTTAAAATAAACAAGTGAACAGTAGAGCAATGCCTATGAGCACATTTAAGTGTCGTCACACACATTTTTAGGCTTGTCTGTTTGAAGAATTGTACAGAATGGAGAGCGTGCTCTCTGGGCGTTATTCTCTGGATGTTGCTCTGGGCATCACGCTCTGGGTGTTACTCTGCTTGACGATTTTGCACCGAGCCGCTTACCTTCACTCACACCATCTCGCGTTCAGCGACTTGTCTACTCACAGTGCACAGCCCTTAAATTCTGCCACTCGTTTCCTGGCACGCACAGGCCCCCCGTCTGCCCTTAGTTCTGCTCATTCTGAAGTGGGTACTCCGTGTGAGGTTTACTCCTCTCTCGCCCAGAGATGCCGCTTTATTATCCCTTCCCCATTCCCCCCCAGTCTCTGCACAGCGAGGCTCCTTAATGACGGATCTGCTCTGGTGGTTGTGACGCGCCTGGTTCAACATGAATCAGCCTTAATGGCTGTTAAATGAGAGCTAGAGGCAGCTGTGACTCATCTCTGGGGGTTGTTTCAAGCGCGTGGGTGACAACGGCTATAAAATACTGTCTTGCCTGCAGATCCTCCAGTCTTAACCTTTTTGTGGCTGACTACGACGGGGATTCTCGAAGTCCTTTTTGTGACCTTGCCACTTTTAGAACCTATTTCTCACTCCGTTGCTTACTGGATCGTAATGAGCGAGGCTGTGCTGAGATAGCTGGTCTCAGCCAGGGGCAAAGATAGCATACCTAAAATGGTGGGGAGCCTAGGGTCGAATGAGGGTGAGGAACTTAATGTCATTAATATAAGTCGAGAAAAAGTACTGGAGAAACTAATGGCACGAAAAATCGACAAATCCCTTGGACCTGATGGCCCACATCCTAGGGCTCTAAAAGATGTGGCTGCAGTGAGAGTGGATGCATTGGCCTTGATCTTCCAAAATTCCCTAGATTCTAGAACGGTCCCACCTGATTGGTAGGTCTCAAATGTAACACTGCTATTCACCGCCTGATAGTCTGCATCCCAGAGTACTTAAGGAAGTGGCCCTAGAAATAGTGGATGCATTGATAGTCATTTTCCAACTTCCTATAGACTCTGGATCAGTTCCTATGGATTGGAGGGTAGCTAATGTAACCCCACTTTTTAAAAAAGGAGGGAGAGAGAAAACAGGGAATTATAGAACCGTTAGCCTGACATCAGTAGTGGGGAAAATGCTGGAATCAATTATTAAAGATGTAAGAGCAGCGTATTTGGAAACAGTGACAGGATCAGTCTAAGTCAGCATGGATTTATGAAAGGGAAATCATGCTTGACAAATCTTCTAGAATTTTTTGAGGATGTAACTAGTAGAGTGGACAAGGGAGAACCAGTGGATGTGTATTTGGACTTTCAAAAGGCTTTTGAAAAGGTCTCGCACAAGAGATTAGTGTGCAAAATTAAAGCACGTGGTATTGGGGGTAATGTATTGACGTGGATAGAGAACTGGTTGGCAGATAGGAAGCAAAGAGTAGGAATAAATGGATCCTTTTCAGAATGGCAGGCAGTGACTAGTGGGGTACCTCAAGGTTCAGTGCTGGGACACCAGCTATTTACAATACATATTAATGATTTAGATGAAGGAATTGAATGTAATATCTCCAAATTTGCAGATGACACTAAGCTGGGTGGCAGTGTGAGCTGTGAGAAGGATGCTAAGAGGCTGCAGGGTGACTTGGACAGGTTAGGTGAGTGGGCAAATGCATGGCAGATGGTGTATAATGTAGATAAATGTGAGGTTATCCACTTTGGTGGCAAAACCAGGAAGGCAGATTATTATCTGAATGGTGACAGATTAGTAAAAGGGGAGGTGCAATGAGACCTGGGTGTCATGGTACATCAGTCATTGAAAGTTGGCATACAGGTACAGCAGGCAGTTAAGAAAGCAAATGGCATGTTGGCCTTCATAGCGAGAGGATTTGAGTACAAGGGCAGGGAGATCTTGCTGCAGTTGTACAGGGCCTTGGTGAGACCACACCTTGAATATTGTGTACAGTTTTGATCTCTTAATCTGAGGAAAGAGATTTTTGCCATTGAGGGAGCGAAGGTTCACCAGACTGATTCCCGGGATGGCAGGACTGACATGAAGAAAGACTGGATCGACTAGGCTTGTATTCACTGGCATTTAGAAGAACGAGAAGGGATATAGAAGCATATAAAATTCTGACAGGTTTAGACAGGTTAGATGCAGGAAGAATGTTCCCGATGTTGGGGAAGTCCAGAACCAGGGGTCACAGTCTAAGGATAAGGGGTAAGCCATATAGGACTGAGATGAAGAGAAATTTTTTCATCCAGAGAATTGTGAACCTGTGGAATTCTCTACCACAGAAAGTTGTTGAGTCCAGTTCGTTGGATATATTCAAAAGGGAGTTAGATATGGCCCTTACGGCTAAAGGGATAAGAGGGTATGGAGAGAAGGCAGGAGTGGGTTACTGAAGTTGCATGATCAGCCGTGATCATATTGAATGGTGGTACAGGCTCGAAGGGCCGAATGGCCTGATCACCTATTTTCTATGTTTCTACATTCAAGAAAGGAGGGAGAGAGAAAAAGGAACTACAGGCCAGTTAGCTTGACATCAGTTGGTGGGGAAATACTGGAATCCATTGTTAAGGAAGTGGTAACAGGGCACTTAGAAAATCATAACATGATTAGGCAGAGTCAACGTGGTTTTATGAAAGTGAAATCATGTTTGACAAATTTATTAGAGTTTTTTGTGGATATAACTAGGGTAGATAAAGGGGAACCACTGGATGTAGTATATTTGGATTCCCAAAAGGCATTCGATAAGGTGCCACATAAAAGGTTATTACACAAGGTACGGGATCATGGGATTGGAGGTAATATATTAGCATGGATAGAAGATTGGTCAACGGACAGAAAAGAGAGAGTGGGGATAAACGGGTCTTTTTCAGGTTGGCAGGCTGTAACTCGTTGGTTGCCGCAAGGATCAGTGCTGGGGCCTCAGCTATTTACAATCTATATCAATGACCTATATGAAGGGACCGAGTGTAATATATTCAAGTTTGCTGATGGTACAAAGCTAGGTGGGACAGTAAGCTGTGAGGAGAACACACAATGTCTGCAAAGGGATATAGACAGACTAAGTCAGTGGGCAGTAAGGTGGCAGATGGAGTATAATGTAGGGAAATGTGAGGTTATTCACTTTGGTAGGAAGAATAGGAAAACAGAATATTGTTTAAATGGTGAGAAACTTTTAAATGTTGGTGTTCAGAGAGATTTGGATGTCCTTGTGGAAGAAACACAGAAAGCTAGCATTCAGGTACAGCAAGCAATGAGGAAGGCAAATAGCATGTTGTCCTATATTGTAAGGGGGTTGGAGTACAAGAGTAAGGAAGTCTTGCTACAATTGTACAGGGCCTTGGTGAGACCATACCTGGAGTATTGTGCACAGTTTTGGTCTCCTTATCTAAGGAAGGATATATTTGCTTTGGTGTTGGTGCAATGGAGATTCACTAGATTGATTCCTGGGATAAGAGGGCTGTCTTATGAGGAGAGATTATGTAGAGTGAGCCTATACTCTGGCGTTTAGAAGAATGAGAGGTGATCTCATTGAAACATGCAAGATTCTGAAGGGGATTGACAGGGTAGATGCTGAGAGGTTGTTTCCCCTGGCTGGAGTATCTAGAACTAGGAGTCACAGTCTCAGGATAAGGGCTAGGCCATTTAAGAGAGCGAGGAGGAATTTCTTCACTGAGGGTTGTGAATCTTTGGAATTCTCTGCCCCAGAGGCCTGCGGATGCTGAGTTTCTGAATATATTCAAGGCTGAGATGGATAGATTTTTTGAGTCGAGGAATCAAGGGATACGGGGATCGGGCGGGAAAGTGGAATTGAGGTCGATGATCTTACTGAATGGTGGAGCAGGCTCGAGGGGCCGTATGGCTGCTCCTATTTCTTATGTTCTTATAGGGCTCTCCCAACTGGGATCAGTGTCCCTGTGTTAGGGAAGGGCTAAATCGGCCTGCGGTTTCCTGCTCCAATCCAAAGAGGCCTGCTGGGAATTACATGGATGGTGGGTGAGGACTGATTGGGCTTCATCGAGTTCATCGATGGTTTGAGGAGGGGAAGAGGTTCATATGCTTGTGGCTGGGGTGCAGGCCCTTGAGGAATAGGCTTGGGTAGAGCCAGGGGAATAGAAAGAAAGAACGACTTGCATTTCTATAGCGCCTTTCACCACCACCGAATGTCTCAAAGCGCTTTACAGCCAATGAAGTACTTTTATAGCGCAGTCACTGTTGTAATATGGGAAACGCGGCAGCCAATTTTCGCACAGCAAGCTCCCACAAACAGTAATGTGATAATGACCAGGTCATCTGTTTTTGTTGCTTGGATTGAATTATCTTGAATCAAGAATCCTCTCCAGATGTCCTTATAAAATATCCGTTCACTTGCGAACAAGGCCATGATGTTGATGCAATCATCCACGATAATTGCATCGACATCATGGCACTAACGGAAACTTGGCTGAGGGATAATGACACATTATCTTTAATCGAAACCTCCCTTCCTGGCTATACCTTCTACCACATGCCCTGCCCAGACCGCCGTGGCGGGCGTATAGCTCTCATCACCAAATCATATATTGGTCTGTCCCCCACCACCTCCAGCACTTTCTGCATCTCGCCTTATTCCACCCCTCTCAACTCTCACTCAAAATTCTCGTTCTCTACAGCCCACCCAAGTATAATAAAAATTTTTATCATGGATATATCCTCACTGCTTTCCTAACTCGGCCTCTGCATCAAGCGGCTTCTCATCCTTCGTGCCTTCAACCTCCATCTCAATTCATTATGCTCTGTCTCCTCTGAATTTACTACGCTCCTGTCCTCTCTTAATCTCTCCCTCCATGTGAATTCCTCAACCCATATTCACGGCCACCCCCTTGACCTTGCAATCTCTTGTGGCCTTGCTAGTCCAACCATGTCAGTTAAAGATAAAGCCATCTCAGACCATTTCCTTTTAGCGCTCTCGACCCACATCGCCCTTTCCCCAATCCAAACCTACTTCCTTCTGCATCCGCCCCTGGAAAAAACACTCTCCAAACTCTCTTACAACTGCACTTACCAACTCCAAACTGTTTAAAGAAGGGACTGAGTGTAACGTAGCCAAGTTTGCTGACGATACAAAAATGGGAGGAAAAGCAATGTGTGAGGAGGGCATAAAAAATCTGCAAAAGGACATAGACAGACCCAGTGAATGGGCAACAATTTGGCAGATGGAGTATAATGTTGGAAAGTGTGAGGTCATGCACTTTGGCAGAAAAAAATCAAAGAGCAAGTTATTATTTAAATGGAGAAAGATTGCAAAGTGCCGCAGTACAGTGGGACCTGGGGGTACTTGTGCATGAAACACAAAAGGATAGTATGCAGATACAGCAAGTGATCAGGAAGGCCAATGGTATCTTGGCCTTTATTGCAAAGGGGATGGAGTATTAAAGCAGGGAAGTCTTGCTACAGATGGACAGGGTATTGGTGAGGCCACACCTGGAATACTGCGTGCAGTTTTGGTTTCCATATTTATGAAAGGATATACTTTCTTTGGAGGCAGTTCAGAGAAGGTTCACTAGGTTGATTCCGGGGATGAGGGAGTTGACTTATGAGGAAAGTTTGAGTAGGTTGGGCCTCTACTCATTGGAATTCAGAAGAATGAGAGGTGATCTTATTGAAACATACAAGATTATGAGGGGGCTTGACAAGGTGGATGCAGAGAGGATGTTTCCACTGATGGGGGAGACTAGAACTAGGGGGCATGATCGTAGAATAAGGGGCCACCCATTTAAAACAGAGATGAGGACAAATTTCTTCTCTCAGAGGGTTGTAAATCTGTGGAATTTGCTGCCTCAGAGAGCTGTGGAAGCTGGGACATTGAATAAATTTAAGTCAGAAATAGACAGTTTCTTAAACGATAAGGGGATGAGGGTTATGGGGAGCGGGTGGGGAAGTGGAGCTGAGTCCATAATCGGATCAGCCATGATCTTATTGAATGGCGGAGCAGGCTCGAGGGGCCTAATGGTCTACCCCTGCTCCTAGTTCTTATGTTCTTATTAACCTTTGGCCCTCCTTTCAAAATGACATTTCTGCAGCCACTGATCTGCTGAACCACACCCTCACCACCTTTGATGCTCTAGTCCCTATTAAAACCATTACTCTCTCACCCTGGCCGTTCCCCCGGTACAGCCCTCAGCTTCACTCCCTCAAGTCCAAAGGGCGCAGACTTGAATGGATGTGGCGGACAACATGTTTAGCCATTCACACCAGACCTTGCTCGAACACACAAAACATTATCGGGTCCTACTCTTGTCTGTAAAAACTGCTCACCATTCCAGGATCATTCTGGAATGCAAAAATAACCCCCACCTACTATTCTCTACTACTAACCATCTCCTTAAACCCCTCTCCCCTGTCCCTTGTCTCCACCACACTCACCTCCAACAACAAGTGTGAGGAGCTCATGGACTTCTTTGTCTCAAAGATTGAGACTATTCAATCAGCTGACTCTGTCTCTTCCCTTCCTTCCCCTAGCCCACTGGGCCAGACTTCCTCTGAGGCTCCCACCTGCCCTAGCCCTAAACTCACATCTTTCTCGAGTTTCTCTCTGATCTCCTCTCTTGACCTCTCCAAGCTCATCTTGTCCATGAGACCCACTTCCTGCTCCCTTGACCCTATTCCCACTAAACTGTTAACATTCCCACGTTAGCCGACTTTATTAACGCTGTTCTCTGAACTCGGGTACTGTTCCCCTCTCCAACATCTTGCTATCATCACCCCTCTCCTCAAAAAAACAACCCTTGACCCCACTTTGCTTGCTAGCTATTGCCCCATCTCTAACCACCCTTTCCTGTCCAAAGTACCTGAACGTGTTGTCGCCTCCCAAATCCGTGCCCATCTTTCCCGGAACTCCATGTTTGAATCCCTTCAATTCGGATTTCGCCCCTGCCACAGCACCGAAATGGCTCTCATCAAAGTCACAAATGACATCATTTGTGACTGTAACAAAGGCAAACTATCCCTCCTCTTCCGCCTGAACCTGTCTGCAGCCTTTGACGCAGTTGACCACTCCATCCCCAAGGAAAAGGCATATAAATTGACCAGAAAAAGCAGCAAACCTGAGGACTGGGAGAAACTTAGGATTCAGCAGAAGAGGACAAAGGGTCTCATTAGGAGGGGGGAAATAGAGTATGAGAGGAAGCTTGCAGGGAACATAAACACTGACTACAAAAGCTTCTATAGATATGTGAAGAGAAAAAGATTAGTGAAAACCAACGTAGGTTCCCTTGCAGTCAGAATCAGGTGAATTTATAATGGGGAACAAAGAAATGGCAGACCAATTGAACAAATACTTTGGTTCTATCTTCACTAAGGAAGACACAAATAACCTTCCGGAAATACAATGGGTTCGAGGGTCTAGTGAAAAGAAGGAACTGAAGAAAATCCTCCTTAATCAGGAAAATGTGTTAGGGAAATTGCTGGGATTGAAGGCCGATAAATCCCCAGGGCTTGATAGGCTGCATCCCAGAGTACTTAAGGAAGTGGCCCTAGAAATAGTGGATGCATTGGTGATCATTTTCCAACATTCTATAGTCTCTGGATCAGTTCCTATGCACTGGAGGGTAGCTAATGTAACACCACTTTTTAAAAAAGGAGGGAGAGAGAAAATGGGGAATTATAAACCGGTTAGCCTGACATCGGTAGTGGGGAAAATGTTGGAATCAATTATTAAAGATGAAATAGCAGCGCATTTGGAAAGCAGTGATGGGATCGGTCCAAGTCAGCATGGATTTATGAAAGGGAAATCATGCTTGACAAATCTTCTGGAAATTTGTGAGGATGTAACTAGTAGAGTGGACAAGGGAGAACCAGTGGATGTGGTGTATTTGGACTTTCAAAAGGCTTTTGACAAGGTCCCACACAAGAGATTAGTGTGCAAAATTAAAGCACATGGTATTGGGGGTAATGTATTGACGTGGATAGAGAACTGGTTGGCAGACAGGAAGCAGAGAGTCGGAATAAATGGGTTATTTTCAGAATGGCAGGCAGTGACTGGTGGGGTACCGCCAGGGCTCAGTGCTGGGACCCCAGCTATTTACAATATACATTAATGATTTAGATGAAGGAATTGAGTGTAATATCTCCAAGTTTGCAGATGGCACTAAGCTGGGTGGCAGTATGAGCTGTGAGGAGGAGGCTAAAAGGCTGCAGGGTGACTTGGACAGGTTAGGTGAGTGGGCAAATGCATAGCAGATGCAGTATAATGTGGATAAATGTGAGGTTATCCACTTTAGTGGCAAAAACAGGAAGACAGAATATTATCTGAATGGCGGCAGATTAGGAAAAGGGGAGGTGCAACGAGACCTGGGTGTCATGGTACATCAGTCATTGAAAGTTGGCATGCAGGTACAGCAGGCAGTGAAGAAGGCAAATGGTATGTTGGCGTTCATAGCTAGGGGATTTGAGTATAGGAGCAGGGAGGTCTTACTGCAGTTGTACAGGGCCTTGGTGAGGCCTCACCTGGAATATTGTGTTCAGTTTTGGTCTTCTAATCTGAGGAAGGTCATTCTTGCTGTTGAGGGAGTGCAGCGAAGGTTCACCAGACTGATTCCCGGGATGGCATGACTGACATATGAGGAGAGACTGGATCGACTGGGCCTTATTCACTGGAGTTTAGAAGAATGAGAGGGGATCTCATAGAAACATATAAAATTCTGATGGGATTGGACAGGTTAGATGCAGGAAGCATGTTGGGGAAGTCCAGAACCAGGGGTCACAGTCTAAGGATAAGGGGTAAGTCATTTAGGACAGAGATGAGGAGAAACGTCTTCACTCAGAGTTGTTAACCTGTGGAATTCCTTACCGCAGAAAGTTGTTGAGGCTAATTCGTTAGATATATTCAAGAGGGAGTTAGATATGGCCCTTACGGCTAAAGGGATCAAGGAGAGAAAGCAGTAAAGGGGTACTGAGGTGAATGATCAGCCATGATCTTATTGAATGGCGGTGCAGGCTCGAAGGGCCGAATGGCCTACTCCTGCACCTATTTTCTATGTTTCTGTGTTTCTCCAACGCCTCTCCACCATCGTCCAGCTGGGTGGGACTGCACTCGCCTGGTTCCATTCTTATCTATCTAATGTAGCCATAAAATCTCCTGCAATGGCTTCTCTTCCCACTCTCGCATCGTTACCTCTGGTGTCCCCCAAGGACCTATCTTTGGCCCCCTCCTATTTCTCATCTATACATTGCCCCTTGGTGACATTATCCGGAAACATGAAGTCAGTTTCCACATGTACGCAGACAACACCCAGCTCTACATCTTCTCTCGACTCCTGCTTGGTCGCTAAATTGTCAGACCGCTTGTCCGAAGCCTGAACCAGACTGTTCGCAACCTAGGCGTCATATTTGACAATGAAATCAGTTTCCGGCCACATATCCACGGCATAACTAAAATGTAAAGTGACCGTGTCTTCAGCTACTTTGGTCCCAAGCTCTGGAACTCCCTCCCTAAGCCTCTCTTTCCTCCTTTAAGACACTCCTTAAAACCTACCTCTTTAACCAAGCTTTTGGTCATCTGTAATTTCTTCTTATGTGGCTCAGTGTCAAATGTATCTGTTTTGTCTTATAACACTGCTGAGAAGCACCTTGGGACATTTTACTATGTTAAAGGCGCTATATAAATAAAAGTTGGTGTTGATGGATTGAGGGATAAATCTTGGCCAGGACACTGGGGGTAACTCCCCTGCTTTCCTTCGAAATGGTGCCATGGGATATTTTACGTCCACCTGAAAGAGCAGACCAGAGCTCGGTTTAATGTTTTATCCGGAGAAGCGCAAGGATAGACTGGGGATGGGGGCGCGGGGCTTGGGGGCGCGGGGCTTGGGGGCGCAGGGATAGACGCAAGGGATGGGTTGCGGGGGATGGGGGCGCAGGGATAAATGCAAGGGAGGGGCGTGAGGGAGAGGCGCGCAGGGGATGGGGGCGCGAGGGATGGGGGCGCGGGGGATGGACTGCGGGGGATGGGGGCGCGACGGATGGACTGCGGGGGATGGGGGCGCGAGGGATGGACTGCGGGGGATGGGGGCGCGGGGGGATGGGGGCGCGGGGGGATGGGGGCGCGGGGATAAATGCAAGGGAGGGGCGCTGGGGATGGGGTGCGAGGAAGGAGCGCGGGGGATGGGGGTGCGGGGGGATGGGGGCGCGGGGATAAATGCAAGGGAGGGGCGCGAGGGAGAGGCGCGCAGGGGATGGGGGCGCGAGGGATGGGGGCGCGGGGGATGGACTGCGGGGGATGGGGGCGCGACGGATGGGGACGCGGGGGATAGACTGCGGGGGATGGGGGCGCGACGGATGGGGACGCGGGGGATAGACTGCGGGGAATGGGGGCGCGACGGATGGGGGCGCGGGGGATGGACTGCGGGGGATGGGGGCGCGGGGATAAATGCAAGGGAGGGGCGCGGGGGGATGGGGGCGCGACGGATGGGGGCGCGGGGGATGGACTGCGGGGGATGGGGGCGCGGGGATAAATGCAAGGGAGGGGCGCGGGGGGATGGGGGCGCGACGGATGGGGGCGCGGGGGATGGACTGCGGGGGATGGGGGGGGCGGGGGGATGGGAGCGCGGGGATGGGGCGCGAGGGATGGGGGCGCGGGGATAAATGCAAGGGAGGGGCGCGGGGGATGGGGGCGCGACGGATGGGGGCGCGGGAGATGGACTGCGGGAGATGGGGACGCGGGGATAAATGCAAGGGAGGGGCGCGGGGGGATGGGGGCGCGGGGATGGGGCGCGAGGGATGGGGGTGCGGGGCTGGGCGCAGGAACGGAGACGGGGGAGGGGGAGATGCAGGGACGGAGGTGGGGGGGGGGAGGCGCAGGGACGGAGGCGGGGAAGGGGCGCAGAGGGGGGGGACGCAGGGTGAGGCCGCGGGGGATAGACGGGGAGAGGCTCAGGGTTAGAATGGGGGATAGGAACAGTGATGGGGCAGGGCGACGCACTGGGTTAGGCATCATTCTGTGGATATGTGGTACTGTGTGCACTCACCTGAGCAACTCTGAGCGTGACCGTCTGTGTGGATGTGTATGAGTGACCGCCCGTTCTCGCGGGCGATGCTTGTAGCTGCGTGGGGCTCAGAGTGGCCGAGTACGGGTCCACGCATGTGCCAGAGGGCGGAGATTCTAACTTGTTGGCTCCAGAGTACCGAGGTGTCTTGACGTCCTGCACCACTGTATCAAGAGGAAGGACTCTGCCATTACTGTTCTAACTGCTGTTGTCCGTTCCTTGTGTTGAAGGCCCAGCAGGAAACACAGAAGGCTGCCCTGCGATACGAGAGAGCGGTCAGCATGCACAACGCTGCCCGCGAGATGGTTTACGTAGCCGAGCAGGGGCTGATGGCAGACAGAAACCGCCTGGACCCCACCTGGCAGGAGATGCTGAACCACGCCACCTCAAAGGTAACCTCCCCTCACTCAAAGGTCCAGCTAAGTTTCTGGTCAATGGTGACCCCCAGGAAGTTTTGATGGTGGGGGATTCGGCGATGGTAATGCCGTTGACTGTCACGTACTAGTGCTTAGACTGTCGCTTGGCGCGAATGTTACTTGCCATTTATCGGCCTACATATTATGTATGCATCTCCAGGGACAGAGAAGTCCATCGGTCCCAAATGAGCCCCATGGCCCCAATCCTGCAGCTGATTTTCATCCCATACACCAATCCTTCCACAGCCTTAAGGAGGCAATAAATGAGGTCCGTAGACGATTCGGGTTTCCCTTGGGAACAATAACCTCTCCAGCCTCTCTCTCAAGTAACCAGACAAACCCCACTCGTTATTAACCAGACATAATTCACACTGGCCTTCCATATATAGGTATCAGTCGTGACTCAGTGGGCAGCACTCTCAACTCGGAGTCAGAAGCTCGTGGGTTCAAGTCCCACTCTAGAGTCTTGAGCACAAAATCCAGGCTGACACTCCAAGCGCAGTCCTGAGGGAGCACTGCACTGTGCAGAGGTACCAATGGCCTCTGTGTCTGCTCCAATCCTCACTGTACTTGAATCTCCTTGTACCTCCTCACTCTCGGTCTCCATGCGATTATAGTGAGGAGTGGCACATCGTACGGAGTGTGCACTGGCTGCCTCGCCCTGCCGTCCCAGGGCACTGGCAGTCTCGCCCTGCCGTCCCAGGGCACTGGCTGTCTCGCCCTGCCGTCCCAGGGCACTGGCTGTCTCGCCCTGCCGTCCCAGGGCACTGGCTGTCTCGCCCTGCCGTCCCAGTGCACTGGCTGTCTCGCCCTGCCGTCCCAGTGCACTGGCTGTCTCGCCCTGCCGTCCCAGTGCACTGGCTGTCTCGCCCTGCCGTCCCAGTGCACTGGCTGTCTCGCCCTGCCGTCCCAGTGCACTGGCTGTCTCGCCCTGCCGTCCCAGTGCACTGGCTGTCTCGCCCTGCCGTCCCAGTGCACTGGGTGCCTCGCCCTGCCGTCCCAGGGCACTGTGTGCCTCGCCCTGCCGTCCCAGGGCACTGTGTGCCTCGCCCTGCCGTCCCAGGGCACTGTGTGCCTCGCCCTGCCGTCCCAGGGCACTGTGTGCCTCGCCCTGCCGTCCCAGGGCACTGGCTGCCTCGCCCTGCCGTCCCAGGGCACTGGCTGCCTCGCCCTGCCGTCCCAGGGCACTGGCTGCCTCGCCCTGCCGTCCCAGGGCACTGGCTGCCTCGCCCTGCCGTCCCAGGGCACTGTGTGCCTCGCCCTGCCGTCCCAGGGCACTGTGTGCCTCGCCCTGCCGTCCCAGGGCACTGGCTGCCTCGCCCTGCCGTCCCAGGGCACTGGCTGCCTCGCCCTGCCGTCCCAGGGCACTGGCTGCCTCGCCCTGCCGTCCCAGGGCACTGGGTGCCTCGCCCTGCCGTCCCAGGGCACTGGCTGCCTCGCCCTGCCGTCCCAGGGCACTGGGTGCCTCGCCCTGCCGTCCCAGGGCACTGGCTGCCTCGCCCTGCCGTCCCAGGGCACTGGCTGCCTCGCCCTGCCGTCCCAGGGCACTGGCTGCCTCGCCCTGCCGTCCCAGGGCACTGGCTGCCTCGCCCTGCCGTCCCAGGGCACTGGCTGCCTCGCCCTGCCGTCCCAGGGCACTGGCTGCCTCGCCCTGCCGTCCCAGGGCACTGGCTGCCTCGCCCTGCCGTCCCAGGGCACTGGCTGCCTCGCCCTGCCGTCCCAGGGCACTGGCTGCCTCGCCCTGCCGTCCCAGGGCACTGGCTGCCTCGCCCTGCCGTCCCAGGGCACTGGCTGCCTCGCCCTGCCGTCCCAGGGCACTGGCTGCCTCGCCCTGCCGTCCCAGGGCACTGGCTGCCTCGCCCTGCCGTCCCAGGGCACTGGCTGCCTCGCCCTGCCGTCCCAGGGCACTGGCTGCCTCGCCCTGCCGTCCCAGGGCACTGGCTGCCTCGCCCTGCCGTCCCAGGGCACTGGCTGCCTCGCCCTGCCGTCCCAGGGCACTGGCTGCCTCGCCCTGCCGTCCCAGGGCACTGGCTGCCTCGCCCTGCCGTCCCAGGGCACTGGCTGCCTCGCCCTGCCGTCCCAGGGCACTGGCTGTCTCGCACTGCTGTCCCAGCTTACAGTTCCGTATGGGGGGGAGCAACAGAGGCAGGTTCAGGACAGAAGGGACAGTCGTCGCAGTGTTGAAGTGGGTCGGAGAGGGAGGGGTGGTGAGGGTTCCCCTTTCTCCTGTATGTTGATGATCACCCTTCCTGCCCGCAGGTGAACGAGGCCGAGGAGGAGCGGCTGCGCAGCGAGCGGGAGCACCAGCGAGTCACACAGCTCTGTCAGCAGGCCGAGAGCCGGGTCCAGGAGCTCCAGAAATCCCTCAAACGGGTCATCATCAAATCCAAGCCCTACTTCGAACTCAAGGTCCAGTTCAACCAGATCCTGGAGGTACAGTGCAGTATTTCAATGTCTTCCCTCCCCTCCGGCTTCCTTCACCACCCAACACTCCCGCTCCTCTCTGGGGAAAGTCCACAGTGGGACGGGGGGGGGGAATTATACACTGACTGGGTGAGGGGGGGGATTATACACTGGGGGAAGGGGGAATTATACACTGACTGGGTGAGGGGGGGGGATTATACACTGACTGGGTGAGGGGGGGGAGGGATTATACACTGACTGGGTGAGGGGGGGGATTATACACTGACTGGGTGAGGGGGGGGATTATACACTGACTGGGTGAGGGGGGGGATTATACACTGACTGGGTGAGGGGGGGGAGGGATTATACACTGACTGGGTGAGGGGGGGGATTATACACTGACTGGGTGAGGGGGGGGAGGGATTATACACTGACTGGGTGAGGGGGGGGATTATACACTGACTGGGTGAGGGGGGGGAGGGATTATACACTGACTGGGTGAGGGGGGGGATTATACACTGACTGGGTGAGGGGGGGGATTATACACTGACTGGGTGAGGGGGGGGAGGGATTATACACTGACTGGGTGAGGGGGGGGATTATACACTGACTGGGTGAGGGGGGGGAGGGATTATACACTGACTGGGTGAGGGGGGGGATTATACACTGACTGGGTGAGGGGGGGGGATTATACACTGACTGGGTGAGGGGGGGGATTATACACTGACTGGGTGAGGGGAGGGATTATACACTGACTGGGTGAGGGGGGGGATTATACACTGACTGGGTGAGGGGGGGGAGGGATTATACACTGACTGGGTGAGGGGGGGGATTATACACTGACTGGGTGAGGGGGGGGATTATACACTGACTGGGTGAGGGGAGGGATTATACACTGACTGGGTGAGGGGGGGGATTATACACTGACTGGGTGAGGGGGGGGAGGGATTATACACTGACTGGGTGAGGGGGGGGATTATACACTGACTGGGTGAGGGGGGGGATTATACACTGACTGGGTGAGGGGGGGGAGGGATTATACACTGACTGGGTGAGGGGGGGGATTATACACTGACTGGGTGAGGGGGGGGAGGGATTATACACTGACTGGGTGAGGGGGGGGAGGGATTATACACTGACTGGGTGAGGGGGGGGAGGGATTATACACTGACTGGGTGAGGGGGGCGATTATACACTGACTGGGTGAGGGGGGGGAGGGATTATACACTGACTGGGTGAGGGGGGGGGATTATACACTGACTGGGTGAGGGGGGGGATTATACACTGACTGGGTGAGGGGGGGGGATTATACACTGGGGGAAGGGGGAATTATACACTGACTGGGGGAGGGGGGAATTATGCACTGACTGGGTGAGGGAGGGGATTATACACTGACTGGGTGAGGGGGGGGGATTATACACTGGGGGAAGGGGGAATTATACACTGACTGGGGGAGGGGGGAATTATGCACTGACTGGGTGAGGGAGGGGATTATACCCTGACTGGGTGAGGGGGGGGGGGGGATTATACACTGACTGGGTGAGGGGGAGGGATTATACACTGACTGGGTGAGGGGGGGGATTATACACTGGGGGAAGGGGGAATTATACACTGACTGGGGGAGGGGGGAATTATACACTGACTGGGTGAGGGAGGGGATTATACCCTGACTGGGTGAGGGGTGGGAATTTTACAGTCAGATGGGTTTAGCTGGGTGTCGATATTTGAACCCCTTCGCATGTTGCGCGTGGTACAACCGTTTCAGGATTCCTTCTCGTACTCCTGTAAACTCCGAACATTTGAAGACTCCGAGGAAAGGAAACTTTACCAGCCTTTCCACTCCTAACTGTAAACTTCCTGAGGTGAAGGGAACGCTGTAGTGAAGTGGGGAGAGAGAGGCCAGCATCCACGTGTCCCACAGCTCCGCCCCTCCCAGGGAGCGGCCAGTGATTCGCAGGTGTCCAACCCTGCCCTGGAGAGTGGCCAGTGATCAGTGGCTCTGCACGATTCACTCTTCATAGAATCATAGAAATTCACAGCACGGAAGGAGGCCATTTCGGCCCATCGTGTCCGTGCTGGTCGACAAAGAGCTACCCAGCTTAATCCCACTTTCCAGCTCTACGACACTTCAGGTGCACATCCAAGTACTTTTTAATTGGGGTGAGGGTTTCTGCCTTTACCACCCTTTCAGACAGTGAGTTCCAGACCCCCACCACCCTCTGGGTAAAAGGATTTCCCCTCAAATCCTCTCTAAACCTCCTACCACTTATTTAAATCTATGCCCCCTGGTTGTTGACCCCTCTGCTAAGAGAAATAGGTCCTTCTTATCCACACTATCTAGGTTCCTCATAATTTTATACACCTCAATAAACTCTCCTCTCAGCCTCCTCTGTTCCAAAGAAAACAACCCCAGCCTATCCAATCTTTCTTCATAGCTAAAGTTCTCCAGTCCAGGCAACATCCTCGTAATGTGGTGACCAGAACAGCACACAATGCTCTTGCTGTGGCCTAACTAGAATTTTATACAGTTCAAGCATAACCTCCCTGCTCTTTTGTATTCTGTGCCTTGGCTAATCAAGGAACGTATCCCGTCTGCATTCTTAACCACCTTATCTACCTGGCCTGCTACCTTCAGGGATCTGTGGCCATGCACTCCAAGGTCCCTCTGTTCCTCTACATTCCTCAGTGTCCTACCATTTATTGTGTATTCCCTTGTCTTGTTAGCCCTCCCCAAATGCATTACCTCACACTTCTCCGGATTGAATTCCATTTGCCACTGTTCTGACCAGTTCATTGATATCTTCCTGCAGTCTACAGCTGTCTTCCTCATCATCAACCACACAGCCAATTTTAGTATCATCTGGAAACTGCTTAATCATATCCTCAAAATTCAAGTCTAAATCATTGATATATCCCACAAAAAGCAAGGGACCCAGTACTGAGCCCTGTGGGACCCCACTGGAAACAGCCTTCCAGCCACAAATGCACCCATCAACCATTATCACTTGCTTCCTGTCTCTGAGCCAATTTTGGAGCCAACTTGTCACTTTGCCCTGGCTCCCAGGGGCTTTTACTTTTGTGACCAGTCTGCCATGTGGGACCTTATGAAAAGCCTTGCTAAAATCCATATACACTGCATCAAACCAGTTCATTGACATCTTGCTGCGGTCCACAGCTTCCCTCCTCACTGTCGACCTCTTTGCCCCCCCCCCCCCCCCCCCCCCCGCCTGTAGGAGAGCAAGGCCCGGGTGACGGCCCTGGAGAAGCAGGTGTCGCAGGCCAAGACCAAGTACTCCGTCGCCCTGCGCAACCTGGAGCAGATCAGCGAGCAGATCCACGCCCGGCGGCTCCAACGGCTGGGGGGCTGTCGCCGGGCCTCTCCGGTGGGGGCCGAGGCCTGCGCGGCCTACCCCGAGGAGATGGAGCAGGTGGACCGGGCCTCGGCCCCCATCCTGCCGGGGGCCGAGGGGCCCTCGTCCGACACCCTGTCTGTGCTCAGCTTCCAGACCATCGCCTCCGACCTGCAGAAGTTCGACTCGGTGGAGCACTTGGAGGAGCTGTCGGACGCCGTCAGCCTGGACAGCGACGACATGAACCAGGAGGCCATTGACCGGCCCCGGAGGCCCAACTTCCACTTCAAGCACCACCGCAGCATCAGCCTGTGAGGGGCTCGCGGGCAGCTGACCCTGGGGGGGGGTTGGGGGAGAGGCGGCTATTGCTCCACATCCTTCTTTTCCCCCCGCCCTCCCCCCCTCCCCACCCCGCCACACACTGTTGTGTATATATAGCCCATTGCACAGAGAAAGAGAGAGAGGACCTCCTCCCAGTCCTGGAGACGCTTGACTGTATCGTAGCCCGCGGCCCTTCGATGCACAATCCCCACAGATGTGTTCCGTTGTTTAGGAGCAGTGGCAGGGGGTGGGTTTGGTCGTCACGCCAAGGGATTGTAGAAATGAAGAGTCCACTGGTTACTTATTCCGCCCACACCCCTCCCAAACTTAAATAAATAGGGACAAGGTGAGTAACCTTTAGCCTGCTGAATAAACAGGTACTCTGTACAGTTACACATTGTGTAACCCTTACCCTGCTGAATAAACAGGTGCTCTGTACAGTTACACAGTGAGTAACCCTTACCCTGCTGAATAAACAGATACTCTGTACAGTTACAGTGAGTAACCCTTACCCTGCTGAATAAACAGGTACTCTGTACAGTTACAGTGAGTAACCCTTACCCTGCTGAATAAACAGGTACTCTACAGTTACAGTAAGTAACCCTTACCCTGCTGAATAAACAGGTGCTCTGTACAGTTACAGTGAGTAACCCTTACCCTGCTGAATAAACAGGTGCTCTGTACAGTTACAGTGAGTAACCCTTACCCTGCTGAATAAACAGGTACTCTACAGTTACAGTAAGTAACCCTTACCCTGCTGAATAAACAGGTGCTCTGTACAGTTACAGTGAGTAACCCTTACCCTGCTGAATAAACAGGTACTCTACAGTTACAGTAAGTAACCCTTACCCTGCTGAATAAACAGGTACTCTGTACAGTTACAGTGAGTAACCCTTACCCTGCTGAATAAACAGGTACTCTGTACAGTTACAGTGAGTAACCCTTACCCTGCTGAATAAACAGGTACTCTGTACAGTTAGTGAGTAACCCTTACCCTGCTGAATAAACAGATACTCTGTACAGTTACAGTGAGTAACCCTTACCCTGCTGAATAAACAGGTACTCTGTACAGTTACAGTGAGTAACCCTTACCCTGCTGAATAAACAGGTACTCTGTACAGTTACAGTGAGTAACCCTTACCCTGCTGAATAAACAGGTACTCTGTACAGTTAGTGAGTAACCCTTACCCTGCTGAATAAACAGGTACTCTGTACAGTTACAGTGAGTAACCCTTACCCTGCTGAATAAACAGGTACTCTGTACAGTTACACATTGTGTAACCCTTACCCTGCTGAATAAACAGGTACTCTGTACAGTTACAGTGAGTAACGCTTACCCTGCTGAATAAACAGGTACTCTGCACACTTACAGTGAGTAACCCTTACCCTGCTGAATAAACAGGTACTCTGTACAGTTACAATGAGTAACCCTTACCCTGCTGAATAAACAGGTACTCTGTACAGTTACAGTGAGTAACCCTTACCCTGCTGAATAAACAGGTACTCTGTATAGTTACAGTGAGTAACCCTTACCCTGCTGAATAAACAGGTACTCTGTACAGTTACAGTGAGTAACCCTTACCCTGCTGAATAAACAGGTACTCTGTATAGTTAGTGAGTAACCCTTACCCTGCTGAATAAACAGGTACTCTGTACAGTTACAGTGAGTAACCCTTACCCTGCTGAATAAACAGGTACTCTGTACAGTTATACAGTGAGTAACCCTTTTCAGACCAGGTAACCAAATCGTTCAGTTGGTAGTTTTGACCGCAGCAGTCGCACAAGAACTGGAAAGGTACTGGATGGTGCAGTGGGTCACACACTGTCCTTTCCCCCTCTGGGACTGGATGGTGCAGTGGGTCAGACACTGTCCTTTCCCCCTCTGGGACTGGGTGGTGCAGTGGGTCACACACTGTCCTTTCCCCCTCTGGGACTGGGTGGTGCAGTGGGTCACATACTGTCCTTTCTCCCTCTGGGACTGGGTGGTGCAGTGGGTCAGACACTGTCCTTTCCCCTCTGGGACTGGATGGTGCAGTGGGTCACATACTGTCCTTTCTCCCTCTGGGACTGGGTGGTGCAGTGGGTCAGACACTGTCCTTTCCCCTCTGGGACTGGGTGGTGCAGTGGGTCACACACTGTCCTTTCCCCCTCTGGGACTGGATGGTGCAGTGGGTCACACACTGTCCTTTCTCCCTCTGGGACTGGGTGGTGCAGTGGGTCACACACTGTCCTTTCTCCCTCTGGGACTGGGTGGTGCAGTGGGTCACACACTGTCCTTTCCCCCTCTGGGACTGGGTGGTGCAGTGGGTCACACACTGTCCTTTCCCCCTCTGGGACTGGGTGGTGCAGTGGGTCACACACTGTCCTTTCCCCCCCTGGGACTGGGTGGTACAGTGGGTCAGACACTGTCCTTTCCCCCTCTGGGACTGGGTGGTGCAGTGGGTCACACACTGTCCTTTCCCCCTCTGGGACTGGGTGGTGCAGTGGGTCAGATACTGTCCTTTCCCCCTCTGGGACTGGGTGGTGCAGTGGGTCAGATACTGTCCTTTCCCCCTCTGGGACTGGGTGGTGCAGTGGGTCACACACTGTCCTTTCCCCCTCTGGGACTGGGTGGTGCAGTGGGTCACACACTGTCCTTTCCCCCTCTGGGACTGGGTGGTACAGTGGGTCAGACACTGTCCTTTCCCCCTCTGGGACTGGGTGGTGCAGTGGGTCACACACTGTCCTTTCCCCCTCTGGGACTGGGTGGTGCAGTGGGTCAGATACTGTCCTTTCCCCCTCTGGGACTGGGTGGTGCATTGGGTCAGACACAGTTCAGAACAGTGCAGCAGGACTTTTTATCTTTGGTAGCCCTCTTGAGTGCACTGATACTGACAGAACCGCCTCCTATGTACTAGTAACTGGTAGCATTGGCAGTTCCGCTCCCCTCTTCTAACATCCCTCTACCCAATGGCCCACTGGTGAAGGTACTTTCCCATTTAGCACTAATCAGACACAGCAGGAAAGCTGTGGCCTGTATGGTTGGCTGCTCTCAGCAAGGTCACTGCTTGGGGGGGGCCTGGGGTTGGCGATGCGGCTGTACAACTGCTTCAGAGTCGCTGAATTCAGGAAGGGGGTCGGGGGGGATAGTAAATCAGCCAGGGTTTCCCCACTCCGTATCTCCACCCGGGATAAATCAGCCAGGGTTTCCCCATTCCGTATCTCCACCCGGGGTAAATCAGCCAGGGTTTCCCCACTCCGTATCTCCACCCGGGATAAATCAGCCAGGGTTTCCCCATTCCGTATCTCCACCCGGGGTAAATCAGCCAGGGTTTCCCCATTCCGTATCTCCACCCGGGGTAAATCAGCCAGGATTTCCCCATTTCGTATCTCCACCCGGGGTAAATCAGCCAGGATTTCCCCACTCCGTATCTCCACCCGGGGTAAATCAGCCAGGGTTTCCCCACTCCGTATCTCCACCCGGGGTAAATCAGCCAGGATTTCCCCATTCCGTATCTCCACCCGGGGTAAATCAGCCAGGATTTCCCCATTCCGTATCTCCACCCGGGGTAAATCAGCCAGGGTTTCCCCATTCCGTATCTCCACCCGGGGTAAATCAGCCAGGGTTTCCCCATTCCGTATCTCCACCCGGGATAAATCAGCCAGGGTTTCCCCATTCCGTATCTCCACCCGGGGTAAATCAGCCAGGATTTCCCCACTCCGTATCTCCACCCGGGATAAATCAGCCAGGATTTCCCCACTCCGTATCTCCACCCGGGATAAATCAGCCAGGGTTTCCCCATTCCGTATCTCCACCCGGGATAAATCAGCCAGGGTTTCCCCATTCCGTATCTCCACCCGGGGTAAATCAGCCAGGGTTTCCCCATTCCGTATCTCCACCCGGGGTAAATCAGCCAGGGTTTCCCCATTCCGTATCTCCAGCCGGGATAAATCAGCCAGGGTTTCCCCATTCCGTATCTCCAGCCGGGATAAATCAGCCAGGGTTTCCCCATTCCGTATCTCCACCCGGGATAAATCAGCCAGGGTTTCCCCATTCCGTATCTCCGCCCAGTGACCCTTGACGAGCGCGCGACCCGAGTGTGTGCAGGCGTCCGTCGGAGACGAGATTGGCTGCTGCGACCCCACTCTGCGACCAGTCCATACTCGCGAGGGAAACGTGGCCAGGCGGGCGAGGTCCATGGGCCGAGCGTGGAATCCGTACACCATCTTCCCCCATTCCCTCCACCACCCACCACTCCCCCGTGAGGGAGGCGGCACCTTCCGGCGGGGGAGGGGTGAACTCTTGACGGAGAAGAATTTTATTTGAATTGGAACGGTCCAGGCCGGGCCTGCTTCACCGCGCAGTCCGTTTCCCCGTGGGCAAGGGGCGGGGGCTGCCTTATGCCGTGCTAACCTGGCCACTATCCGCACGATGGGCCTGGCACTCCCGCGAGGCCGGTCCAATGACTGTGTCGGTGCCAGTGTACCTCAAATTGTATTTATTACAAACTTGTTTTTATATCTGTACGTGTCTGTCCGTCCGTCCGTGTGTGTGTGTGTGCGTGTGTGTGTGTGTGTGTGCGTGTGTGTGTGCGCGCGCGTGTGTGATGTTACGGACGTCAAAATAAAATTGGGAGAATGCCTCTGCCTCAGTGTTCGTTCATTTGTTTTCGACAACGTCATGCAGTCAATAAAGAGCAAGCTGTTCAGCAAGAGAAGCATTCTTCTGGTGTTTCCTCCTGCCCCCTCCCCTGCATCATTGTTGGACCTACAGCTCCAGGAGTAATGGACACCTAATACGTTAAAATTGGGATGAGTTGCTAATGGGTTGGGAAGGAATCCCCTGGGATCAGGTGGAGCGCTGGTTTGACAGCCCGCCTGATCTTGCTCTCTGTTGACTTCATTCGAGAGTACAAATTGGACAGGGTGTCAGATTCCCAGCACAACTAAGACCGACTATTTCCACCACTGTAACATCGCCCATCCCCACCCCTTCTAGCTGAAACCCTCAACATTTCACCTCCAGACATGACTACTGGCTGGCCCCCCACTTTCTACCCTACGTAAAATAGAGATGAGGCAAAACTCGGCTGCCCGTGTCCTAACTTGCACCAAGTCCCACTCACCCATCACCACTCTGCTCACTGACCGACATTGGCTCCCGGTTAAGCAACGCCTCGATTTAAAAAAAAAAAATTCTCATCCTTGTTTTCAAATCCTTCTATGGCCTTGCCCCTCCCTATCTCTCTCATCTCCTCGAGCCACACAACCCCTCGAGATGGCTGCGCTTCTCAAATTCTGCCCTCTTGAGCATCCTTGATTATAATCGCTCAACCATCGGTGGCCGTGCCTTCAGCTGCCTGGGTCCCAAGCTCTGGAACTCCCTCTCTAAACCTCTCCGCCTCTCTACCTCTTTTTCCTCCTTTGAGACGCTCCTTAAAACCTCCTTTTTTGAACAAGTTTTTGATCATTTGCCCTAATTTGTGGCTTGGTGTCCAATTGTTGTCTTATAACACTCCTGTGAAACGCCTTGGGCGGTTTTACTGCGTTAAAGGAGCTATATAAATGCAAGTTGTTGTTGGAGGACGGATTGGGTTAAAATTGTTCCCCCTTCACCCATGAACCCGACGAGGTCTCAGCAGATGCTTCTCTCATGAAGGACATCAGTTGAATCCCATTCCAGATGCTACCCTTCCACCTCAACGACCTAGGTTCAAATCTAGCGGACCTATCCAGTGGATGGGTTCGGAGGAGGTTAGAAATATTCCAGTGGCTGGGTCCAGGGGGAGGTTGGACCCCTCTCTGCCTCACTGGATGGGTCCAGGGTGAGATTAACCCCATAGCCCCCAGTGGATGGGTCCAGGGTGCGATTAACCCCTCAGCCCCCAGTGGATGGGTCCAGGGTGCGATTAACCCCTCAGCCCCCAGTGGATGGGTCCAGGGTGCGATTAACCCCTCAACCCCAGTGGATAGGTCCAGGGTGAGATTAACCCCTCAGCCCCCAGTGGATGGGTCCAGGGGGAGGTTGGACCCCTCAGCCCCAGTGGATGGGTCCAGGGTGCGATTAACCCCTCAACCCCAGTGGATGGGTCCAGGGTGAGATTAACCCCTCAGCCCCCAGTGGATGGGTCCAGGGGTTGGTTGGACCCCTCAGCCCCAGTGGATGGGTCCAGGGGGAGGTTGGACCCCTCAGCCCCAGTGGATGGGTCCAGGGTGCGATTAACCCCTCAGCCCCCAGTGGATGGGTCCAGGGTGAGATTAACCCCTCAGCCCCCAGTGGATGGGTCCAGGGGGAGATTAGACCCCTCAGCCCCAGTGGATGGGTCCAGGGGGAGATTGGAGCCCTTGGCCCCAGTGGATGGGTCCAGTGGGAGGTTAGATCCCTCAGCCCCAGTGGATGGGTCCAGGGGGAGATTAGACCCCTCGGCCCCCAGTGGATGGGTCCAGGGGGAGGTTAGACCCCTCAGCCCCAGTGGATGGGTCCAGGGGGAGATTAGACCCCTCAGCCCCAGTGGATGGGTCCAGGGTGCGATTAACCCCTCAGTCCCCAGTGGATGGGTCCAGGGTGCGATTAACCCCTCAGTTCCCAGTGGATGGGCCCAGGGAGAGAATAGACCCGAGCGGCGACTCGTAATAAAAGTCAGTTTTAATAAATGTCTATATGGAACTCTTAATGCAGCAATTAGATTGATTTTTCCTCAATGGCGCTATGATTAGGTCTTTGTGCAAGGAACTGCCATCAGTCTGAGCCAGTCTTTAATGTGTTTCTATCTAACAAAGGGGAGAGCCAAAAAAACGAGTTTAATAAAGCGCTCAATCCAGAACAGAAAGCACGCTTTAAAAAGACCGAGTCTCGCACACGAGAGCTAGAGAGAGAGACGCACATAAATACAGTCATACGGATAACAACAATTTGCATTTATATAGCGCCTTTAATGTAGGAAACTATCCCAAGGCGCTTCACAGGACGTTATCAAACAAAGCTTGACACAGAGCCACATGTGATATTAGGACAGATGACCAAAAGCTGGATCAAAGAGGTAGGTTTTAAAGAGCATCTTAAAGGAGGAGGGAGAGGTTTAGGCAGGGAGTTCCAGATCTTGTGGCCCAGGCAGCTGAAGGCACGGCTGCCACTGGTGGAGCGATGGAAATCGGGGATGCTCAGGAGGCCCAGAATTCCAGGGATAGAGCGAGTGACAAACAGATAGCCCGATAGAAACACCTAATCTGACAAATAGAGACACAATCTGAGAAGTACAGAGAGAGGCATCAACACAGTAAAACAAACACGGCAATATAAAGAGAAGCATCGACATGGAGAGAACCTTACAAATAGAAAGGGAGAGATACACAGGAATGCAGAGGGAAACAGGTACAGACATATGGAAAAACACAAATGCAGAGAGGCAAAGCTGTATCAAAAGAACGACACATAGATCTGTAAATTTAATTGGGTAGTTTTAGATGATTGAAGGATTTATAGGAGAGATAGAAACCATTACCTCTAATGTGGGGGATTCCAGAACAAGGGGCATAACATTAAAATTAGAGCCAGGCTGTTCAGGGGTGATGTCAGGAAGCACCTCTTCACACAGAGGGCAGTGGAAATATGGAACTCTTCCCCAAAAAGCTGTTGGTCTGAAGCTTAACACAAGCTCAAGGAATAGTGCCTCATCTTTCGTTTAGGCATTTTACAGCCTACCGGACTCAACATCGGGTTCAACAATTTCAGACCATAATCACTGCCCACATTTTGTTCCCTTTCCTCGCTTTGTTTTTTAACAAAAACTTCCCCCCGTCCCCCTTTATTTTTAGTTTGTTTCTCTCTGTTTTCCGTGGCAGTTGGTAATCATTCTGCCATTTGCACCCTATCTACACTCACCTTTTGTTTCCTAACCTGTGCTATTACCATCTCAATTCGGCCCATCATCCCTTTGTCTCTCGCATTTCTTCTGTCTTCCACCCTATCACGTACCTTCCCTTTTGTTCTTTCCTCCCTTCCCCCTTTCCCTGCCCCTGCCCGCCCTTAAGAACCTGTTACATCTTGAACTTTTGCCAGTTCTGACAAAGGGTCACAGACTTGAAACGTTAACTCTATTTCTCTCTCCACACGTGCTGCCCGACCCGCCGAGATTTCCAGCATTTTCTGTTGATTTCAGATCCCAGCATCCGCAGTATTTTGCTTTTGTATTGAGGAAAGAAGGCAGGTAGATGGAGTTCAGATACAGATCCGCCATGATCTAATTGAATGGCGGAACAAGTTCGAGGAGCTGAATGGCTTCTTCGTGTTCTGACGTGAAGATAAACACAGACCTATTGGAGAGGAACATACATGGTTCCACGCAGATCATTGGTTTCACAGACTATAGAAACATAGAAAATAGGTGCAGGAGTAGTACATTCAGCCCTTCGAGCCTGCACCACCATTCAATAAGATCATGGCTGATCATTCACCTCAGTACCCCTTTCCTGCTTTCTCTCCATACCCCTTGATCCCTTTAGCTGCAAGGGCCATATCTAACTCCCCCTTGAATATATCCAATGAACTGGCATCAACAACTCTCTGCGGTAGAGAATTCCACAGATTCACAATTTTCTGAGTGAAGAAGTTTCTCCTTATCTCGGTCCTAAATGGCCTCCCCCTTATCCTTAAACGGTGACCCCTGGTTCTGGACTTCCCCAACATCGGGAATATTCTTCCTGCATCTAACCTGTCCAGTCCCATCAGAATTTTATATGTTTCTATGAGATCCCCTCTCATTCTTCTAAACTCCAGTGAATACAGGCCCAGTCGATCCAGTCTCTCCTCATGTCAGTCCTGCCATCCCAGGAATCAGTCTGGTGAACCTTCGCTGCACTCCCTCAATAGCAAGAACTTCCTTCCTCAGATAAGGAGACCAAAACTGAACACAATATTCCAGGTGAGGCCTCACCAAGGCCCTGTACAACTGCAGTAAGCCATCCCTGCTCCTATACTCAAATCCCCGAGCTATGAAGGCCAACATAACATTTGCCTTCTTCACCGCCTGCTGTACTTGTACACCTGTGGCGTCTCTGAACCAGCTGTCTACTGGGTCCCACTCCATCCTCCAAAGACTGGATCGACTCGGCCTGCATTCACTGGAATTTAGAAGAATGAGAGGGGATCTCACAGGAACATATAAAATTCTGACGGGACTGGACAGGTTAGATGCAGGCAGAATGTTCCCGATGTTGGGGAAGTCCAGAACCAGAGGTCACAGTCTAAGGATAAGGGGTAGGCCATTTAGGACTGAGATGAGGAGAAACTTCTTCACTCAGAGAATTGTTAACCTGTGGAATTTTCTACTGCAGAGAGATGTTGATGCCAGTTCGTTAGATATATTCAAAGGGGAGTTAGATGTGGCCCTTATGGCTAAAGGGATCATGGGGTATGGAGAGAAAGCAAGAATGGGGTACTGAAGTTGCCTGATCAGTCATGATCATATTGAATGGCGGTGCAGGCTTGAAGGGCCAGAATGGCCCACTCCTGCACCTATTTCCTATGTGTCCCCAATAGCCCTGTAAATCTTTTCTCTTTTACAGAAGCCTTGACCACGCAAGCCTCAAGAATCGAGTAGTCCTAGCACTCTGCCCGCTGGCTTTCGATTACCCATTCTCTACATACTCCCAACGTGTCCTGGCCTTGCTCTCAGTCACCACTGCCTCCCTCTCCCGGGGCTCTTCATCTGTCTCTCGGCTTATTCCTCTTGTCAAGTGCTTGAGGGCATTCTGCATAGAAATACAAGTTGTTGCCATATGAATAGACATGGGCAGAAAGGTAGAGAGACATGGACTGACATACGGCGGGACATAGACAGGAGTAGAGAAACTGCACTCAGACATACAAAGGAACCATGCGCACATTATTAGACTTTCACAGGATGAGAGAAAGGTACTCCTAAATATTCGGCAAATCACGAGAGGCACACAGAGGTTCAGAGAAATGGAGCTAGAATTACAGAGACATACAGATAGAGGGAGACACAAACATAGAAATACAGAGAGACACAAATACAGAGAAACACAGGAATACAGAGTGGGCCAAACATTTAATTACACAGGAATACAAAGTGGGCCAACACACTGACTTACACAGGAATACAGAGTGGGCCAAACATTTAATTACACAGGAATACAAAGTGGGCCAACACACTGACTTACACAGGAATACAGAGAGGGCCAAACATTCAATTACACAGGAATACAGAGCAGGCCAAACATTGAATGACACAGGAATACAGTGCGGGCCAAACATTGAATTAAACAGGAATACAGAGAGGGCCAACACACTGACTTACACAGGAATACAGAAAGGGCCAAACATTCAATTTCACAGGAATACAGAGCAGGCCAGCACACTGACTTACACAGGAATACACAGCGGGCAAAACATTGAATTACACAGGAATACTGAGAGGGCCAACACACTGACTTACACAGGAATACAGAGAGGGCCAACACACTGACTTACATAGGAATACAGAGAGGGCCAAACATTCAATTACACAGGAATACAGAGCAGGCCAGCACACTGACTTACACAGGAATACAGAGCGGGCCAAACATTGAATTACACAGGAATACAGAGAGGGCCAAACATTGAATTACACAGGAATACAGAGAGGGCCAACATTGAATTACACAGGAATACAGAGAGGACCAACATTGAATTACACAGGAATACAGAGAGGGCCAACATTGAATTACACAGGAATACAGAGAGGGCCAACATTGAATTACACAGGAATACAGAGAGGGCCAAACATTGAATTACACAATAATACAGAGAGGGCCAACACACTGACTTACACAGGAATACAGAGAGGGTCAACACACCGACTTCCACAGGTATACAGAGAAGGCTAAACATTGAATTACACAGGAATACAGAGAGGGCCAACACACTGACTTACACAGGAATACAGAGAGGGCCAACACACGAACTTACACAGGAATACAGAGCGGGCCAACACACTGACTCACACAGGAATACAGAGCGGGCCAGCGCACAGAATAACACAGGAATACAGAGCGGGCCAACACACTGAATAACACAGGAATACAGAGCTGGCCAACACGCTGACTTACACAGGAATACACAGAGGGCCAACACACTGACTTACACAGGAATACAGCGGGGGCCAACATTGAATTACACAGGAATACAGAGAGGACCAACACACTGACTTACATAGGAATACAGAGAGGGCCAACACATTGACTGACACAGGAATACAGAGAGGGCCAACACCACTGACTTACAGAGGAATATAGAGAGGGCCAACACATTGAATTACACAGGAATACAGAGAGGCCCAACACACTAACGTAAACAGGAATACAGAGCGGGCCAACACACTGACTTACACAGGAATACAGAGAGGGCCAACATTGAATTACACAGGAATGCAGAGATGGCCAACATTGAAATACACAGGGATACAGAGCGGGCCAACACACTGACTTACACAGGAATACAGAGAGGGCCAACATTGAAATACACAGGAATACAGAGAGGGCCAAACATTGAATTACACAGGAATATAGAACGGGCCAAAAATTAAGTTACACAGGAATACAGAGAGGGCCAACACACTGACTTGCACAGGTATACAGAGAGGGCCAACACACTAACTTACACAGGAATACAGAGCGGGCCAACACACTGACTTACACAGGAATACAGAGAGGGCCAAACACTGAATAACACAATAATACAGAGATGGCCAACACACTGACTTGCACAGGAATACAGAGAGGGCCAACACACTGACTTACACAGGAATACAGAGAGCGCCAACACACTGACTTACACAGGTATACAGAGAGGGCCACCACACTGACTTACACAGGTATACAGAGAGGGCCAAAAATTGAATTACACAGGAATACAGAATGGGTCAAACATTGAATAACACAGGAATACAGAGCGGGTCAAACATTGAATAACACAGGAATACAGAGCGGGCCAACACACTGACTTACACAGGAATACAGTGCGGGCCAAACATTGAATTAAACAGGAATACAGAGAGGGCCAACACACTGACTTACACAGGAATACAGAAAGGGCTAAACATTCAATTTCACAGGAATACAGAGCAGGCCAGCACACTGACTTACACAGGAATACACAGCGGGAAAACATTGAATTACACAGGAATATTGAGAGGGCCAACACACTGACTTACACTGGAATACAGAGAGGGCCAACACACTGACTTACACAGGAATACAGAGAGGGCCAAACATTCAATTACACAGGAATACAGAGCAGGCCAGCACACTGACTTACACAGGAATACAGAGCGGGCCAAACATTGAATTACACAGGAATACAGAGAGGGCCAAACATTGAATTACACAGGAATACAGAGAGGGCCAACATTGAATTACACAGGAATACAGAGAGGACCAACATTGAATTACACAGGAATACAGAGAGGGCCAACATTGAATTACACAGGAATACAGAGAGGGCCAACATTGAATTACACAGGAATACAGAGAGGGCCAACATTGAATTACACAGGAATACAGAGAGGGCCAACATTGAATTACACAGGAATACAGAGAGGGCCAACATTGAATTACACAGGAATACAGAGAGGGCCAAACATTGAATTACACAATAATACAGAGAGGGCCAACACACTGACTTACACAGGAATACAGAGAGGGTCAACACACCGACTTCCACAGGTATACAGAGAAGGCTAAACATTGAATTACACAGGAATACAGAGAGGGCCAACACACTGACTTACACAGGAATACAGAGAGGGCCAACACACGAACTTACACAGGAATACAGAGCGGGCCAACACACTGACTCACACAGGAATACAGAGCGGGCCAGCGCACAGAATAACACAGGAATACAGAGCGGGCCAACACACTGAATAACACAGGAATACAGAGCTGGCCAACACGCTGACTTACACAGGAATACACAGAGGGCCAACACACTGACTTACACAGGAATACAGCGGGGGCCAACATTGAATTACACAGGAATACAGAGAGGACCAACACACTGACTTACATAGGAATACAGAGAGGGCCAACACATTGACTGACACAGGAATACAGAGAGGGCCAACACCACTGACTTACAGAGGAATATAGAGAGGGCCAACACATTGAATTACACAGGAATACAGAGAGGCCCAACACACTAACGTAAACAGGAATACAGAGCGGGCCAACACACTGACTTACACAGGAATACAGAGAGGGCCAACATTGAATTACACAGGAATGCAGAGATGGCCAACATTGAAATACACAGGGATACAGAGCGGGCCAACACACTGACTTACACAGGAATACAGAGAGGGCCAACATTGAAATACACAGGAATACAGAGAGGGCCAAACATTGAATTACACAGGAATATAGAACGGGCCAAAAATTAAGTTACACAGGAATACAGAGAGGGCCAACACACTGACTTGCACAGGTATACAGAGAGGGCCAACACACTAACTTACACAGGAATACAGAGCGGGCCAACACACTGACTTACACAGGAATACAGAGAGGGCCAAACACTGAATAACACAATAATACAGAGATGGCCAACACACTGACTTGCACAGGAATACAGAGAGGGCCAACACACTGACTTACACAGGAATACAGAGAGCGCCAACACACTGACTTACACAGGTATACAGAGAGGGCCACCACACTGACTTACACAGGTATACAGAGAGGGCCAAAAATTGAATTACACAGGAATACAGAATGGGTCAAACATTGAATAACACAGGAATACAGAGCGGGTCAAACATTGAATAACACAGGAATACAGAGCGGGCCAACACACTGACTTACACAGGAATACAGTGCGGGCCAAACATTGAATTAAACAGGAATACAGAGAGGGCCAACACACTGCCTTACACAGGAATACAGAAAGGGCTAAACATTCAATTTCACAGGAATACAGAGCAGGCCAGCACACTGACTTACACAGGAATACACAGCGGGAAAACATTGAATTACACAGGAATATTGAGAGGGCCAACACACTGACTTACACTGGAATACAGAGAGGGCCAACACACTGACTTACACAGGAATACAGAGAGGGCCAAACATTCAATTACACAGGAATACAGAGCAGGCCAGCACACTGACTTACACAGGAATACAGAGCGGGCCAAACATTGAATGACACAGGAATACAGAGCGGGCCAAACATTGAATTACACAGGAATACAGAGAGGGCCAACATTGAATTACACAGGAATACAGAGAGGGCCAACATTGAATTTCACAGGAATACAGAGAGGGCCAACATTGAATTACACAGGAATACAGAGAGGGCCAACATTGAATTACACAGGAATACAGAGAGGGCCAACATTAAATTACACAGGAATACAGAGAGGGCCAACATTGAATTACACAGGAATACAGAGAGGGCCAAACATTGAATTACACAATAATACAGAGAGGGCCAACACACTGACTTACACAGGAATACAGAGAGGGTCAACACACCGACTTCCACAGGTATACAGAGAAGGCTAAACATTGAATTACACAGGAATACAGAGAGGGCCAACACACTGACTTACATAGGAATACAGAAAGGGCCAACACATTGACTTACACAGGAATACAGAGAGGGCCAACACATTGGCTTACACAGGAATACAGAGAGGGCCAACACCACTGACTTACACAGGAATGCAGAGAGGGCCAACACCACTGACTTACACAGGAATAAAGAGATGGCCAACACATTGAATTACACAGGAATACAGAGAGGGCCAGCATTGAATTACACAGGAATACAGGGAGGGCCAACATTGAATTACACAGTTATACAGAGAGGGCCAACACACTAACTTACACAGGAATACAGAGCGGGCCAACACACTGACTTACACAGGAATACAGAGAGGGCCAACACACTGAATAACACAGGAATACAGAGAGGGCCAACACACTGACTTACACAGGAATACAGAGAGGGCCAAACATTGAATTACACAGGAATACAGAGAGGGCCAACACACTGACTTACACAGGAATACCGAACGGGCCAAACATTGAATGACACAGGAATACAGAGAGGGCCAAACATTGAATTACACAGGAATACAGGGAGGGCCAACACACTGAATTACACAGGAATACAGAGAGGGCCAACACACTGACTTACACAGGAATACAGAAAGGGCCAAATATTGAATTACACAGGAATACAGAGAGGGCCAACACATTGACTTACACAAGAATACAGGGAGGGCCAAAAATTGAATTACACAGGAATACAGAGAGGGCCAACACACTGACTTACACAGGAATACAGAACGGGCCAAACATTGAATTACACAGGAATACAGAGCTGGCCAACACACTGAATTACACAGCAATACAGAGAGGGCCAAACATTGAATTACACAGGAATACAGAGAGGGCCAAACATTGAATTACACAGGAATATAGAGAGGGCCAACACACTGACTTACACAGTAATACAGAGAGGGCTAAACATTGAATTACACAGGAATACAGAGAGGGCCAACACACTGAATTACACAGGAATACAGAGAGGGCTAAACTTTGAATTACACAGGAAGACAGAGAGGCCAACACACTGACTTACACAGGAATACAGAGAGGGCCAACATTGAATTACACAGGAATACAGAGAGGGCCAACACACTGACTTACATAGGAATACAGAGAGGGTCAACACATTGACTTACACAGGAAAACAGAGAGGGCCAGCACCACTGACTTACACAGGAATACTGAGATGGCCAACACATTGAATTACACAGGAATACAGAGAGGGCCAACACACTAACTTACACAGGAATACAGAGCGGGCCAACACACTGACTTGCACAGGAATACAGAGAGGGCCAACATTGAATTACACAGGAATACAGGGAGGGCCAACATTGAATTACACAGGAATACAGAGAGGGCCAACACACTAACTTACACAGGAATACAGAGCGGGCCAACACACTGACTTACACAGGAATACAGAGAGGGCCAACACACTGAATTACACAGGAATACAGAGAGGGCCAACACACTGACTTACACATGAATACAGAGAGGGCCAAACATTGAATTACACAGGAATACAGAGAGGGCCAACACACTGACTTACACAGGAATACAGAACGGGCCAAACATTGAATGACACAGGAATACAGAGAGGGCCAACACACTGACTTACACAGGAATACAGAAAGGGCCAAATATTGAATTACACAGGAATACAGAGAGGGCCAACACACTGACTTACACAAGGAATACAGGGAGGGCCAAAAATTGAATTACACAGGAATACAGAGAGGGCCAACACACTGACTTACACAGGATTACAGAACGGGCCAAACATTGAATTACACAGGAATACAAAGCTGGCCAACACACTGAATTACACAGGAATACAGAGAGGGCCAACACACTGACTTACACATGAATACAGAGAGGGCCAACACACTGACTTACACAGGAATACAGAGAGGGCCAACACATTGACTTACACAGGAGTACAGAGTGGGGCAACACACTGACTTACACAGGAATACAGAGAGGGCCAACACATTGACTTACATACGAATACAGAGAGGGCCAACACATTGACTTACACAGGAATACAGAGAGGGCCAACATTGAATTACACAGGAATACAGAGCAGGCCAACACACTGACTTACACAGGAATACAGAGCGGGCCAAACATTGAATGACACAGGAATACAGAGAGGGCCAACACACTGACTTACACATGAATACAGAGAGGGCCAACACACTGACTTACACAGGAATACAGAGAGGGCCAACACATTGACTTACACATGAATACAGAGAGGGTCAACACACTGACTTACACAGGAATACAGAGAGGGCCAACACACTGACTTACACAGGAATACAGAGATGGCCAACACATTGACTTACACAGGAAGACAGAGAGGGCCAAATATTGAATTACACAGGAATACAGAGAGGGCCAAACATTGAATGACACAGGAATACAGAGAGGGCCAACACACTGACTTACACAGAAATACAGAGAGGGCCAAATATTGAATTACACAGGAATACAGAGAGGGCCAACACATTGACTTACACAGGAATACAGAGAGGGCCAAACATTGAATTACACAGGAATACAGAGAGGGCCAACATTGAATTACACAGGAATACAGAGAGGGCCAACACACTGACTTACACAGGAATACAGAGAGGGCCAACATTGAATTACACAGGAATACAGAGAGGGCCAACACACTGACTTACATAGGAATACAGAGAGGGCCAACACATTGACTGACACAGGAATACAGAGAGGGCCAACACCACTGACTTACAGAGGAATATAGAGAGGGCCAACACATTGAATTACACAGGAATACAGAGAGGCCCAACACACTAACGTAAACAGGAATACAGAGCGGGCCAACACACTGACTTACACAGGAATACAGAGAGGGCCAACATTGAATTACACAGGAATACAGAGATGGCCAACACACTGACTTACACAGGAATACAGAGAGGGCCAAACATTGAATTGCACAGGAATACAGAGATGGCCAACATACTGACTTACACAGGAATACAGAGATGGCCAACACACTGACTTACACAAGAATACAGACCTGGCCAAACACTGACTTACACAGGAATGCAGAGAGGGCCAAACATTGAATTGCACAGGAATACAGAGATGGCCAACATACTGACTTACACAGGAATACAGAGAGGGCCAACTCACTGACTTGCACAAGAATACAGAGAGGGCCAAAAATTGAATTACACAAGAATACAGAGAGGGCCAACACACTGGCTTACGCAGGTATACAGAGAGAGCCAAAAATTGAATTACACAGGAATACAGAGTGAGTCAAACATTGAAAATCACAGGAATACAGAGCGGGCCAACACACTGACTTACACAGGAATACAGAGCGGGCCAAACATTGAATTAAACAGGAATACAGAGAGGGCCAACACACTGACTTCCACAGGAATACAGAAAGGGCCAAACATTCAATTTCACAGGAATACAGAGCAGGCCAGCACACTGACTTACACAGGAATACAGAGCGGGCCAAACATTGACTTACATTGGAATACAGAGAGGGCCAACACATTGAATTACACAGGAATATAGAGAGGGCCAACACACTGACTTACACAGGAATACAGAGCGGGCCAAACATTGAATTACACAGCAATACAGAGAGGGCCAACACACTAACTGACACAGGAATACAGAGCGGGCCAACACACTGACTTACACAGGAATACAGAGAGGGCCAACACACTGGCTTGCACAGGTATACAGAGAGGGCCAAAAATTGAATTACACAGGAATACAGAGTGAGTCAAACATTGAAAATCACAGGAATACAGAGCGGGCCAACACACTGACTTACACAGGAATACAGAGCGGGCCAAACATTGAATTACACAGCAATACAGAGAGGGCCAACACACTGAATTACACAGGAATACAGAGAGTGCCAACACACTGACTTACACAGGAATACAGAGAGGGCCAACACACTGACTTACACAGGTATACAGACAGGGCCAACACACTGGCTTACACAGGTATACAGAGAGAGCCAAAAATTGAATTACACAGGAATACAGAGTGAGTCAAACATTGAAAATCACAGGAATACAGAGCGGGCCAACACACTGACTTACACAGGAATACAGAGCGGGCCAAACATTGAATTAAACAGGAATACAGAGAGGGCCAACACACTGACTTACACAGGAATACAGAAAGGGCCAAACATTCAATTTCACAGGAATACAGAGCAGGCCAGCACACTGACTTACACAGGAATACAGAGCAGGCCAGCACACTGACTTACACAGGAATACAGAGCGGGCCAAACATTGACTTACATAGGAATACAGAGAGGGCCAACATTTAATTACACAGGAATAAAGAGAGGGCCAACACATTAACTTACACAGGAATACAGAGCGGGCCAACACACTGACTTACACAGGAATACAGAGAGGGCCAATACACTGGCTTACACAGGTATACAGAGAGGGCCAAAAATTGAATTACACAGGAATACAGAGTGAGTCAAACATTGAAAATCACAGGAATACAGCGCGGGCCAACACACTGACTTACACAGGAATACAGAGAGGGCCAACTTTGAATTACACAGGAATACAGAGAGGGTCAACACATTGACTTACACAGGAATACAGAGAGGGCCAACACATTGACTTACACAGGAATACAGAGAGGGCCAACATTGAATTACACAGGAATACAGAGAGGGCCAACACACTGACTTACACAGGAATACAGAGCGGGCCAATACACTGACTTACACAGGAATACAGAGAGGGCCAACACACGAACTTACACAGGAATACAGAGCGGGCCAACACACTGACTCACACAGGAATACAGAGCGGGCCAGCGCACAGAATAACACAGGAATACAGAGCGGGCCAACACACTGAATAACACAGGAATACAGAGCTGGCGAACACACTGACTTACACAGGAATACACAGAGGGCCAACACACTGACTTATACAGGAATACAGAGAGGGCCAACATTGAATTACACAGGAATACAGAGAGGGCCAACATACTGACTTACACAGGAATACAGAGAGGGCCAACACACTGAATTACACAGGAATACAGAGAGGGCCAACACACTGACTTACACAGGAATACACAGAGGGCGAACACACTGACTTACACAGGAATACAGAGAGGGCCAACATTGAAATGCACAGGAATATAGAACGGGCCAAACATTGAATTACACAGGAATACAATGAGGGCCAACACACTGACTTACACAGGAATACAGAGAGGGCCAACATTGAAATACACAGGAATACAGAGAGGGCCAAACATTGAATTACACAGGAATATAGAACGGGCCAAAAATTGAATTACACAGGAATACAGAGAGGGCCAACACACTGAATAACACAGGAATACAGAGAGGGCCAAAAATTGAATTACACAGGAATACAGAGTGGGTCAAACATTGAATAACACAGGAATACAGAGCGGCTCAAACATTGAATAACACAGGAATACAGAGCGGGCCAACACACTGACTTACACAGGAATACAGTGCGGGCCAAACATTGAATTAAACAGGAACACAGAGAGGGCCAACACACTGACTTACACAGGAATACAGAAAGGGCCAAACATTCAATTTCACAGGAATACAGAGCAGGCCAGCACACTGACTTACACAGGAATACACAGCGGGCAAAACATTGAATTACACAGGAATACTGAGAGGGCCAACACACTGACTTACACAGGAATACAGAGAGGTCCAACACACTGACTTACACAGGAATACAGAGAGGGCCAAACATTCAATTACACAGGAATACAGAGCAGGCCAGCACACTGACTTACACAGGAATACAGAGCGGGCCAAACATTGAATGACACAGGAATACAGAGAGGGCCAAACATTGAATTACACAGGAATACGGAGAGGGCCAACATTGAATTACACAGGAATACAGAGAGGGCCATCATTGAATTGCACAGGAATACAGAGAGGGCCAACACACTGATTACATAGGAATACAGAAAGGGCCAACACATTGACTTACTCAGGAATACAGAGAGGGCCAACATTGAATTACACAGGAATACAGAGAGGGCCAACACACTGATTACATAGGAATACAGAAAGGGCCAACACATTGACTTACACAGGAATACAGAGAGGGCCAACACCACCGACTTACACAGGAATGCAGAGATGGCCAACACCACTGACTTACACAGAAATACAGAGATGGCCAACACATTGAATTACACAGGAATACAGAGAGGGCCAACACACTGACTTACACAGGAATACAGAGATGGCCTACACACTGACTTGCACAGGAATACAGAGAGGGCCAACACACTGACTTACACAGGAATACAGAGAGCGCCAACACACTGACTTACACAGGTATACAGAGAGGGCCACCACACTGACTTACACAGGTATACAGAGAGGGCCAAAAATTGAATTACACAGGAATACAGAGTGGGTCAAACATTGAATAACACAGGAATACAGAGCGGGTCAAACATTGAATAACACAGGAATACAGAGCGGGCCAACACACTGACTTACACAGGAATACAGTACGGGCCAAACATTGAATTAAACAGGAATACAGAGAGGGCCAACACACTGACTTACACAGGAATACAGAAAGGGCCAAACATTCAATTTCACAGGAATACAGAGCAGGCCAGCACACTGACTTACACAGGAATACACAGCGGGCAAAACATTGAATTACACAGGAATACTGAGAGGGCCAACACACTGACTTACACAGGAATACAGAGAGGGCCAACACACTGACTTACACAGGAATACAGAGAGGGCCAAACATTCAATTACACAGGAATACAGAGAGGGCCAAACATTGAATTACACAGGAATACAGAGAGGGCCAACATTGAATTACACAGGAATACAGAGAGGGCCAACATTGAATTACACAGGAATACAGAGAGGGCCAACATTGAATTACACAGGAATACAGAGAGGGCCAAACATTGAATTACACAGGAATACAGAGAGGGCCAACATTGAATTACACAGGAATACAGAGAGGGCCAACATTGAATTACACAATAATACAGAGAGGGCCAACACACTGACTTGCACAGGAATACAGAGAGGGCCAACACACCGACTTACACAGGTATACAGAGAAGGCTAAACATTGAATTACACAGGAATACAGAGAGGGCCAACACACTGACTTACACAGGAATACAGAGAGGGCCAACATTGAATTACACAGGAATACAGAGAGGGTCAACACATTGACTTACATACGAATACAGAGAGGGCCAACACATTGACTTACACAGGAATACAGAGAGGGCCAACATTGAATTACACAGGAATACAGAGAGGGCCAACACACTGACTTACAAAGGAATACAGAGCGGGCCAACACACTGACTCACACAGGAATACAGAGCGGGCCAGCGCACAGAATAACACAGGAATACAGAGCGGGCCAACACACTGAATAACACAGGAATACAGAGCTGGCCAACACACTGACTTACACAGGAATACACAGAGGGCCAACACACTGACTTACACAGGAATACAGAGAGGGCCAACATTGAATTACACAGGAATACAGAGAGGGCCAACACACTGACTTACACAGGAATACAGAGAGGGTCAAACATTGAATTATACAGGAATACAGAGAGGGCCAAACATTGAATTACACAGGAATACAGAGAGGGCCAACACATTGACTGACACAGGAATACAGAGAGGGCCAACACCACTGACTTACAGAGGAATACAGAGAGGGCCAACACACTGACTTACACAGGAATACAGAGAGGGCCAACATTGAATTACACAGGAATACAGAGATGGCCAACATTGAAATACACAGGAATACAGAGAGGGCCAACACACTGACTTACACAGGAATACAGAGAGGGCCTACATTGAAATACACAGGAATACAGAGAGGGCCAAACATTGAATTACACAGGAATATAGAACGGGCCAAAAATTGAATTACACAGGAATACAGAGAGGGCCAACACACTGACTTACACAGGAATACAGAGATGGCCAACACACTGACTTGCACAGGAATACAGAGAGGGCCAACACACTGACTTACACAGGAATACAGAGAGCGCCAACACACTGACTTACACAGGTATACAGAGAGGGCCACCACACTGACTTACACAGGTATACAGAGAGGGCCAAAAATTGAATTACACAGGAATACAGAATGGGTCAAACATTGAATAACACAGGAATACAGAGCGGGTCAAACATTGAATAACACAGGAATACAGAGCGGGCCAACACACTGACTTACACAGGAATACAGTGCGGGCCAAACATTGAATTAAACAGGAATACAGAGAGGGCCAACACACTGACTTACACAGGAATACAGAAAGGGCTAAACATTCAATTTCACAGGAATACAGAGCAGGCCAGCATACTGACTTACACAGGAATACGCAGCGGGCAAAACATTGAATTACACAGGAATACTGAGAGGGCCAACACACTGACTTACACAGGAATACAGAGAGGGCCAACACACTGACTTACACAGGAATACAGAGAGTGCCAAACATTCAATTACACAGGAATACAGAGCAGGCCAGCACACTGACTTACACAGGAATACAGAGAGGGCCAACATTGAATTACACAGGAATACAGAGAGGGCCAACACACTGACTTACACAGGAATACAGAGAGGGCCTACATTGAAATACACAGGAATACAGAGAGGGCCAAACATTGAATTACACAGGAATACAGAGAGGGCCAACACATTGACTGACACAGGAATACAGAGAGGGCCAACACCACTGACTTACAGAGGAATACAGAGAGGGCCAACACACTGACTTACACAGGAATACAGAGAGGGCCAACATTGAATTACACAGGAATACAGAGATGGCCAACATTGAAATACACAGGAATACAGAGAGGGCCAACACACTGACTTACACAGGAATACAGAGAGGGCCTACATTGAAATACACAGGAATACAGAGAGGGCCAAACATTGAATTACACAGGAATATAGAACGGGCCAAAAATTGAATTACACAGGAATACAGAGAGGGCCAACACACTGACTTACACAGGAATACAGAGATGGCCAACACACTGACTTGCACAGGAATACAGAGAGGGCCAACACACTGACTTACACAGGAATACAGAGAGCGCCAACACACTGACTTACACAGGTATACAGAGAGGGCCACCACACTGACTTACACAGGTATACAGAGAGGGCCAAAAATTGAATTACACAGGAATACAGAATGGGTCAAACATTGAATAACACAGGAATACAGAGCGGGTCAAACATTGAATAACACAGGAATACAGAGCGGGCCAACACACTGACTTACACAGGAATACAGTGCGGGCCAAACATTGAATTAAACAGGAATACAGAGAGGGCCAACACACTGACTTACACAGGAATACAGAAAGGGCTAAACATTCAATTTCACAGGAATACAGAGCAGGCCAGCACACTGACTTACACAGGAATACGCAGCGGGCAAAACATTGAATTACACAGGAATACTGAGAGGGCCAACACACTGACTTACACAGGAATACAGAGAGGGCCAACACACTGACTTACACAGGAATACAGAGAGTGCCAAACATTCAATTACACAGGAATACAGAGCAGGCCAGCACACTGACTTACACAGGAATACAGAGCGGGCCAAACATTGAATGACACAGGAATACAGAGAGGGCCAAACATTGAATTACACAGGAATACAGAGAGGGCCAACATTGAATTACACAGGAAGACAGAGAGGGCCAACATTAAATTACACAGGAATACAGAGAGGGCCAACATTGAATTACACAGGAATACAGAGAGGGCCAACACACTGACTTACACAGGAATACAGAGAGGGTCAACACACCGACTTCCACAGGTATACAGAGAGGGCCAACATTGAATTACACAGGAATGCAGAGAGGGCCAACACACTGACTTGCACAGAAATACCGAAAGGGCCAACACATTGACTTACACAGGAATACAGAGAGGGCCAACATTGAATTACACAGGAATGCAGAGAGGGCCAACACACTGACTTACATAGGAATACAGAAAGGGCCAACACATTGACTTACACAGGAATACAGAGAGGGCCAACATTGAATTACACAGGAATGCAGAGAGGGCCAACACACTGACTTGCACAGAAATACCGAAAGGGCCAACACATTGAATTACACAGGAATACAGAGAGGGCCAACACACTGACTTACACAGGAATACAGAGATGGCCTACACACTGACTTGCACAGGAATACAGAGAGGGCCAACACACTGACTTACACAGGAATACAGAGAGCGCCAACACACTGACTTACACAGGTATACAGAGAGGGCCACCACACTGACTTACACAGGTATACAGAGAGGGCCAAAAATTGAATTACACAGGAATACAGAGTGGGTCAAACATTGAATAACACAGGAATACAGAGCGGGTCAAACATTGAATAACACAGGAATACAGAGCGGGCCAACACACTGACTTACACAGGAATACAGTGCGGGCCAAACATTGAATTAAACAGGAATACAGAGAGGGCCAACACACTGACTTACACAGGAATACAGAAAGGGCCAAACATTCAATTTCACAGGAATACAGAGCAGGCCAGCACACTGACTTACTCAGGAATACACAGCGGGCAAAACATTGAATTACACAGGAATACTGAGAGGGCCAACACACTGACTTACACAGGAATACAGAGAGGGCCAAACATTCAATTACACAGGATTACAGAGAGGGCCAAACATTGAATTACACAGGAATACAGAGAGGGCCAACATTGAATTACACAGGAATACAGAGAGGGCCAACATTGAATTACACAGGAATACAGAGAGGGCCAACATTGAATTACACAGGAATACAGAGAGGGCCAACATTGAATTACACAGGAATACAGAGAGGGCCAACATTGAATTACACAGGAATACAGAGAGGGCCAACATTGAATTACACAGGAATACAGAGAGGGCCAAACATTGAATTACACAATAATACAGAGAGGGCCAACACACTGACTTGCACAGGAATACAGAGAGGGCCAACACACTGACTTACACAGGAATACAGAAAGGGCCAACACACTGACTTACACAGGAATACAGAGAGGGTCAACACACCGACTTCCACAGGTATACAGAGAAGGCTAAACATTGAATTACACAGGAATACAGAGAGGGCCAACACACCGACTTCCACAGGTATACAGAGAAGGCCAAACATTGAATTACACAGGAATACAGAGAGGGCCAACATTGAATTACACAGGAATACAGAGAGGGCCAACATTGAATTACACAGGAATACAGAGAGGGCCAACATTGAATTACACAGGAATACAGAGAGGGCCAACATTGAATTACACAGGAATACAGAGAGGGCCAACATTGAATTACACAGGAATACAGAGAGGGCCAACATTGAATTACACAGGAATACAGAGAGGGCCAAACATTGAATTACACAATAATACAGAGAGGGCCAACACACTGACTTGCACAGGAATACAGAGAGGGCCAACACACTGACTTACACAGGAATACAGAAAGGGCCAACACACTGACTTACACAGGAATACAGAGAGGGTCAACACACCGACTTCCACAGGTATACAGAGAAGGCTAAACATTGAATTACACAGGAATACAGAGAGGGCCAACACACTGACTTACATAGGAATACAGAAAGGGCCAACACACTGACTTACACAGGAATACAGAGAGGGCCAACATTGAATTACACAGGAATACAGAGAGGGTCAACACATTGACTTACACAGGAATACAGAGAGGGCCAACACACTGACTTACAAAGGAATACAGAGCGGGCCAACACACTGACTCACACAGGAATACAGAGCGGGCCAGCGCACAGAATAACACAGGAATACAGAGCGGGCCAACACACTGAATAACACAGGAATACAGAGCTGGCCAACACACTGACTTACACAGGAATACACAGAGGGCCAACACACTGACTTACACAGGAATACAGAGAGGGCCAACATTGAATTACACAGGAATACAGAGAGGGCCAACACACTGACTTACACAGGAATACAGAGAGGGTCAAACATTGAATTATACAGGAATACAGAGAGGGCCAAACATTGAATTACACAGGAATACAGAGAGGGCCAACACATTGACTGACACAGGAATACAGAGAGGGCCAACACCACTGACTTACAGAGGAATATAGAGAGGGCCAACACATTGAATTACACAGGAATACAGAGAGGCCCAGCACACTAACGTAAACAGGAATACAGAGAGGGCCAACACACTGACTTACACAGGAATACAGAGAGGGCCAACATTGAATTACACAGGAATACAGAGATGGCCAACATTGAAATACACAGGAATACAGAGAGGGCCAACACACTGACTTACACAGGAATACAGAGAGGGCCTACATTGAAATACACAGGAATACAGAGAGGGCCAAGCATTGAATTACACAGGAATATAGAACGGGCCAAAAATTGAATTACACAGGAATACAGAGAGGGCCAACACACTGACTTACACAGGAATACAGAGATGGCCAACACACTGACTTGCACAGGAATACAGAGAGGGCCAACACACTGACTTACACAGGAATACAGAGAGCGCCAACACACTGACTTACACAGGTATACAGAGAGGGCCACCACACTGACTTACACAGGTATACAGAGAGGGCCAAAAATTGAATTACACAGGAATACAGAATGGGTCAAACATTGAATAACACAGGAATACAGAGCGGGTCAAACATTGAATAACACAGGAATACAGAGCGGGCCAACACACTGACTTGCACAGGAATACAGTGCGGGCCAAACATTGAATTAAACAGGAATACAGAGAGGGCCAACACACTGACACACAGGAATACAGAAAGGGCTAAACATTCAATTTCACAGGAATACAGAGCAGGCCAGCATACTGACTTACACAGGAATACGCAGCGGGCAAAACATTGAATTACACAGGAATACTGATAGGGCCAACACACTGACTTACACAGGAATACAGAGAGGGCCAACACACTGACTTACACAGGAATACAGAGAGTGCCAAACATTCAATTACACAGGAATACAGAGCAGGCCAGCACACTGACTTACACAGGAATACAGAGCGGGCCAAACATTGAATGACACAGGAATACAGAGAGGGCCAAACATTGAATTACACAGGAATACAGAGAGGGCCAACATTGAATTACACAGGAATACAGAGAGGGCCAATATTAAATTACACAGGAATACAGAGAGGGCCAACATTGAATTACACAGGAATACAGAGAGGGCCAAACATTGAATTACACAATAATACAGAGAGGGCCAACAAACTGACTTACACAGGAATACAGAGCGGGCCAAACATTGAATTACACAGGAATACAGAGAGGGCCAAACATTGAATTACTCAGGAATACAGAGAGGGGCAACACACTGACTTACACAGTAATACAGAGAGGGCTAAACATTGAATTACACAGGAATACAGAGAGGGCCAACACACTGAATTACACAGGAATACAGAGAGGGCCAACACACTGACTTACACAGGAATACAGAGAGGGCCAACATTGAATTACACAGGAATACAGAGAGGGCCAACACACTGACTTACACAGTAATACAGAGAGGGCCAGCACCACTGACTTACACAGGAATACTGAGATGGCGAACACATTGAATTACACAGGAATACAGAGAGGGCCAACACACTAACTTACACAGGAATACAGAGCGGGCCAACACACTGACTTGCACAGGAATACAGAGAGGGCCAACATTGAATTACACAGGAATACAGGGAGGGCAAACATTGAATTACACAGGAATACAGAGAGAGCCAACACACTAACTTACACAGGAATACAGAGCGGGCCAACACACTAACTTACACAGGAATACAGGGAGGGCCAACACACTGAATAACACAGGAATACAGAGAGGGCCAACACACTGACTTACACAGGAATACAGAGAGGGCCAAACATTGAATTACACAGGAATACAGAGAGGGCCAACACACTGACTTACACAGGAATACAGAACGGGCCAAACATTGAATGACACAGGAATACAGAGAGGGCCAACACACTGACTTACACAGGAATACAGAAAGGGCCAAATATTGAATTACACAGGAATACAGAGAGGGCCAACACACTGACTTACACAAGGAATACAGAGAGGGCCAACACACTGACTTACACAGGAATACAGAGAGGGCCAAACATTGAATTATACAGGAATACAGAGAGGGCCAACACACTGACTTACACAGGAATACCGAACGGGCCAAACATTGAATGACACAGGAATACAGAGAGGGCCAACACACTGACTTACACAAGGAATACAGAGAGGGCCAACACACTGACTTACACAAGAATACAGGGTGGGCCAAAAATTGAATTACACAGGAATACAGAACGGGCCAAACATTGAATTACACAGGAATACAGAGCTGGCCAACACACTGAATTACACAGCAATACAGAGAGGGCCAAACATTGAATTACACAGGAATACAGAGAGGGCCAAACATTGAATTACACAGGAATACAGAGAGGGCCAACACACTGACTTACACAGTAATACAGAGAGGGCTAAACATTGAATTACACAGGAATACAGAGAGGGCCAACATTGAATTACACAGGAATACAGAGAGGGCCAACACACTGACTTACATAGGAATACAGAGAGGGCTAACACATTGACTTACACAGGAAAACAGAGAGGGCCAGCACCACTGACTTACACAGGAATACTGAGATGGCCAACACATTGAATTACACAGGAATACAGAGAGGGCCAACACACTAACTTACACAGGAATACAGAGCGGGCCAACACACTGACTTGCACAGGAATACAGAGAGGGCCAACATTGAATTACACAGGAATACAGGGAGGGCAAACATTGAATTACACAGGAATACAGAGATAGCCAACACACTGACTTACACAGGAATACAGAAAGGGCCAAATATTGAATTACACAGGAATACAGAGAGGGCCAACACACTGACTTACACAAGGAATACAGGGAGGGCCAAAAATTGAATTACACAGGAATACAGAGAGGGCCAACACACTGACTTACACAGGAATACAGAACGGGCCAAACATTGAATTACACAGGAATACAGAGCTGGCCAACACACTGAATTACACAGGAATACAGAGAGGGCCAACACACTGACTTACACATGAATACAGAGAGGGCCAACACACTGACTTACACAGGAATACAGAGAGGGCCAACACACTGACTTACACAGGAATACAGAGATGGCCAACACATTGACTTACACAGGAAGACAGAGAGGGCCAAATATTGAATTACACAGGAATACAGAGCAGGCCAACACACTGACTTACACAGGAATACAGAGAGGGCCAAACATTGAATGACACAGGAATACAGAGAGGGCCAACACACTGACTTACACAGGAATACAGAGAGGGCCAAACATTGAATGACACAGGAATACAGAGAGGGCCAACACACTGACTTACACAGGAATACAGAGAGGGCCAAATATTGAATTACACAGGAATACAGAGAGGGCCAACACATTGACTTACACAGGAATACAGAGAGGGCCAAACATTGAATTACACAGGAATACAGAGAGGGCCAACACACTGACTTACACAGGAATACAGAGAGGGCCAACATTGAATTACACAGGAATACAGAGAGGGCCAACACACTGACTTACATAGGAATACAGAGAGGGCCAACACATTGACTGACACAGGAATACAGAGAGGGCCAACACCACTGACTTACAGAGGAATATAGAGAGGGCCAACACATTGAATTACACAGGAATACAGAGAGGCCCAACACACTAACGTAAACAGGAATACAGAGCGGGCCAACACACTGACTTACACAGGAATACAGAGAGGGCCAACATTGAATTACACAGGAATACAGAGATGGCCAACACACTGACTTACACAGGAATACAGAGAGGGCCAAACATTGAATTGCACAGGAATACAGAGATGGCCAACATACTGACTTACACAGGAATACAGAGATGGCCAACACACTGACTTACTCAAGAATACAGACCTGGCCAAACACTGACATACACAGGAATGCAGAGTGGGCCAACACACTGACTTACACAGGAATACAGAGAGGGCCAACTCACTGACTTACACAAGAATACAGAGAGGGCCAAAAATTGAATTCCACAAGAATACAGAGAGGCCCAACACACTGACTTACACAGGAATACAGAGAGGGCCAACACACTGAATTACACAGAAATACAGAGAGCGCCAACACACTGACTTACACAGGAATACAGAGAGGGCCAACACACTGACTTACACAGGTATACAGACAGGGCCAACACACTGGCTTACACAGGTATACAGAGAGAGCCAAAAATTGAATTACACAGGAATACAGAGAGGGCAAACACACTGACTTACACAGGAATACAGAGCGGGCCAAACATTGAATTAAACAGGAATACAGAGAGGGCAAACACACTGACTTACACAGGAATACAGAAAGGGCCAAACATTCAATTTCACAGGAATACAGAGCAGGCCAGCACACTGACTTACACAGGAATAAAGAGCAGGCCAGCACACTGACTTACACAGGAATACAGAGCGGGCCAAACATTGACTTACATAGGAATACGGAGAGGGCCAACACATTGAATTACACAGGAATATAGAGAGGGCCAACACCACTGACTTACACAGGAATACAGAGAGGGCCAACACCACTGACTTACACAGGAATACAGAGAGGGCCAACACATTGAATTACACAGGAATACAGAGAGGGCCAACACACTGACTTGCACAGGAATACAGAGAGGGCCAACATTGAATTACACAGCAATACAGAGAGGGCCAACATTTAATTACACAGGAATACAGACAGGGCCAACACACTGGCTTACACAGGTATACAGAGAGGGCCAAAAATTGAATTACACAGGAATACAGAGTGAGTCAAACATTGAAAATCACAGGAATACAGAGCGGGCCAACAAACTGACTTACACAGGAATACAGAGCGGGCCAAACATTGAATTAAACAGGAATACAGAGAGGGCCAACACACTGACTTACACAGGAATACAGAAAGGGCCAAACATTCAATTTCACAGGAATACAGAGCAGGCCAGCACACTGACTCACACAGGAATACAGAGCAGGCCAGCACACTGACTTACACAGGAATACAGAGCGGGCCAAACATTGACTTACATAGGAATACAGAGAGGGCCAACACATTGAAATACACGGGAATACAGAGAGGGCCAACACACTGACTTGCACAGGAATACAGAGAGGGCCAACATTGAATTACACAGCAATACAGAGAGGGCCAACATTTAATTACACAGGAATACAGAGAGGGCCAACACACTAACTTACACAGGAATACAGAGCGGGCCAACACACTGATTTACACAGGAATACAGAGAGGTCCAACGCACTGAATAACACAGGAACACAGAGAGGGCCAACACACTGACTTACACAGGATTACAGAGAGGGCCAACACATTGAATTACACAGGAATACAGAGAGGGCCAACACACTGACTTACACAGGAATACAGAACGGGCCAAACATTGAATTACACAGGAATACAGAGCGGGCCAACACACTGAATTACACAGGAATACAGAGAGGGCCAACACACTGACTTGCAAAGGAATACAGAGCATGATAGCACATTAACTTAAACAGGAATACAGAGAGGCCAACACACTGACTTACACAGGAATACAGAGAGGGCCAAAAATTGAATTACACAGGAATACAGAGAGAGCCAATACACTGACTTACACAGGAGTACAGAGCGGGTCAACACACTGACATACACAGGAATACACAGCGGGCCAAACATTGAATTACACAGGAATACAGAGCGGGCCAAACATTGAATTACACAGGAATACAGAGCTGGCCAACCCACTGAATTACACAGGAATACAGAGGGCCAACACACTGACTTACACAGGAATACAGAGAGGGCTAAACATTGACTTACATAGGAATACAGAGAGGGCCAACACACTGACTTACACAGGAATACAGAGAGGGCCAACATTGAATTACACAGGAATACAGGGAGGGCCAACACACTGACTTACATAGGAATACAGAGAGGGCCAACACATTGACTGACACAGGAATACAAAGAGGGCCAACACCACTGACTTACAGAGGAATATAGAGAGGGCCAACACATTGAATTACACAGGAATACAGAGAAGCCCAACACACTAACGTAAACAGGAATACAGAGCGGGCCAACACACTGACTTACACAGGAATACAGAGAGGGCCAAACATTGAATTGCACAGGAATACAGAGATGGCCAACATACTGACTTACACAGGAATACAGAGATGGCCAACACACTGACTTACACAAGAATACAGACCTGGCCAAACACTGACTTACACAGGAATGCAGAGTGGGCCAACACACTGACTTACACAGGAATACAGAGAGGGCCAACTCACTGATTTACATAAGAATACAGAGAGGGACAAAAATTTGAATTACACAAGAATACAGAGAGGGCCAACACACTGACTTACACAGGAATAGAGAGAGGGCATACACACTGAATTACACAGGAATACAGAGAGCGCCAACACACTGACTTACACAGGAATACAGAGAGGGCCAACACACTGACTTACACAGGTATACAGACAGGGCCAACACACTGGCTTACACAGGTATACAGAGAGGGCCAAAAATTGAATTACACAGGAATACAGAGTGAGTCAAACATTGAAAATCACAGGAATACAGAGCAGGCCAACACACTGACTTACACAGGAATACAGAGCGGGCCAAACATTGAATTAAACAGGAATACAGAGAGGGCCAACATTGAATTACACAGGAATACAGAGAGGGCCAAACATTCAATTACACAGGAATACAGAGAGGGCCAACATTGAATTACACAGGAATACAGAGAGGGCCAACATTGAATTACACAGGAATACAGGGAGGGCCAACATTGAATTACACAGGAATACAGAGAGGGCCAACATTGAATTACACAGGAATACAGAGAGGGCCAAACATTGAATTACACAATAATACAGAGAGGGCCAACACACTGACTTGCACAGGAATACAGAGAGGGTCAACACACCGACTTCCACAGGTATACAGAGAAGGCTAAACATTGAATTACACAGGAATACAGAGAGGGCCAACACACTGACTTACATAGGAATACAGAAAGGGCCAACACACTGACTTACACAGGAATACAGAGAGGGCCAACATTGAATTACACAGGAATACAGAGAGGGTCAACACATTGACTTACACAGGAATACAGAGAGGGCCAACACACTGACTTACAAAGGAATACAGAGCGGGCCAACACACTGACTCACACAGGAATACAGAGAGGGCCAACACACTGACTTACACAGGAATACAGAGAGGGCCAACATTGAATTACACAGGAATACAGAGCGGGCCAGCGCACAGAATAACACAGGAATACAGAGCGGGCCAACACACTGAATAACACAGGAATACAGAGCTGGCCAACACACTGACTTACACAGGAATACACAGAGGGCCAACACACTGACTTACACAGGAATACAGAGAGGGCCAACATTGAATTACACAGGAATACAGAGAGGGCCAACACACTGACTTACACAGGAATACAGAGAGGGTCAAACATTGAATTATACAGGAATACAGAGAGGGCCAAACATTGAATTACACAGGAATACAGAGAGGGCCAACACATTGACTGACACAGGAATACAGAGAGGGCCAACACCACTGACTTACAGAGGAATATAGAGAGGGCCAACACATTGAATTACACAGGAATACAGAGAGGCCCAGCACACTAACGTAAACAGGAATACAGAGAGGGCCAACACACTGACTTACACAGGAATACAGAGAGGGCCAACATTGAATTACACAGGAATACAGAGATGGCCAACATTGAAATACACAGGAATACAGAGAGGGCCAACACACTGACTTACACAGGAATACAGAGAGGGCCTACATTGAAATACACAGGAATACAGAGAGGGCCAAGCATTGAATTACACAGGAATATAGAACGGGCCAAAAATTGAATTACACAGGAATACAGAGAGGGCCAACACACTGACTTACACAGGAATACAGAGATGGCCAACACACTGACTTGCACAGGAATACAGAGAGGGCCAACACACTGACTTACACAGGAATACAGAGAGCGCCAACACACTGACTTACACAGGTATACAGAGAGGGCCACCACACTGACTTACACAGGTATACAGAGAGGGCCAAAAATTGAATTACACAGGAATACAGAATGGGTCAAACATTGAATAACACAGGAATACAGAGCGGGTCAAACATTGAATAACACAGGAATACAGAGCGGGCCAACACACTGACTTACACAGGAATACAGTGCGGGCCAAACATTGAATTAAACAGGAATACAGAGAGGGCCAACACACTGACACACAGGAATACAGAAAGGGCTAAACATTCAATTTCACAGGAATACAGAGCAGGCCAGCACACTGACTTACACAGGAATACGCAGCGGGCAAAACATTGAATTACACAGGAATACTGATAGGGCCAACACACTGACTTACACAGGAATACAGAGAGGGCCAACACACTGACTTACACAGGAATACAGAGAGTGCCAAACATTCAATTACACAGGAATACAGAGCAGGCCAGCACACTGACTTACACAGGAATACAGAGCGGGCCAAACATTGAATGACACAGGAATACAGAGAGGGCCAAACATTGAATTACACAGGAATACAGAGAGGGCCAACATTGAATTACACAGGAATACAGAGAGGGCCAACATTAAATTACACAGGAATACAGAGAGGGCCAACATTGAATTACACAGGAATACAGAGAGGGCCAAACATTGAATTACACAATAATACAGAGAGGGCCAACAAACTGACTTACACAGGAATACAGAGCGGGCCAAACATTGAATTACACAGGAATACAGAGAGGACCAAACATTGAATTACTCAGGAATACAGAGAGGGCCAACACACTGACTTACACAGTAATACAGAGAGGGCTAAACATTGAATTACACAGGAATACAGAGAGGGCCAACACACTGAATTACACAGGAATACAGAGAGGGCCAACACACTGACTTACACAGGAATACAGAGAGGGCCAACATTGAATTACACAGGAATACAGAGAGGGCCAACACACTGACTTACATAGGAATACAGAGAGGGCTAACACATTGACTTACACAGGAAAACAGAGAGGGCCAGCACCACTGACTTACACAGGAATACTGAGATGGCGAACACATTGAATTACACAGGAATACAGAGAGGGCCAACACACTAACTTACACAGGAATACAGAGCGGGCCAACACACTGACTTGCACAGGAATACAGAGAGGGCCAACATTGAATTACACAGGAATACAGGGAGGGCAAACATTGAATTACACAGGAATACAGAGAGAGCCAACACACTAACTTACACAGGAATACAGAGCGGGCCAACACACTAACTTACACAGGAATACAGGGAGGGCCAACACACTGAATAACACAGGAATACAGAGAGGGCCAACACACTGACTTACACAGGAATACAGAGAGGGCCAAACATTGAATTACACAGGAATACAGAGAGGGCAAACACACTGACTTACACAGGAATACAGAACGGGCCAAACATTGAATGACACAGGAATACAGAGAGGGCCAACACACTGACTTACACAGGAATACAGAAAGGGCCAAATATTGAATTACACAGGAATACAGAGAGGGCCAACACACTGACTTACACAAGGAATACAGAGAGGGCCAACACACTGACTTACACAGGAATACAGAGAGGGCCAAACATTGAATTACACAGGAATACAGAGAGGGCCAACACACTGACTTACACAGGAATACCGAACGGGCCAAACATTGAATGACACAGGAATACAGAGAGGGCCAACACACTGACTTACACAAGGAATACAGAGAGGGCCAACACACTGACTTACACAAGAATACAGGGTGGGCCAAAAATTGAATTACACAGGAATACAGAACGGGCCAAACATTGAATTACACAGGAATACAGAGCTGGCCAACACACTGAATTACACAGCAATACAGAGAGGGCCAAACATTGAATTACACAGGAATACAGAGAGCGCCAAACATTGAATTACACAGGAATACAGAGAGGGCCAACACACTGACTTACACAGTAATACAGAGAGGGCTAAACATTGAATTACACAGGAATACAGAGAGGGCCAACATTGAATTACACAGGAATACAGAGAGGGCCAACACACTGACTTATATAGGAATACAGAGAGGGCTAACACATTGACTTACACAGGAAAACAGAGAGGGCCAGCACCACTGACTTACACAGGAATACTGAGATGGCCAACACATTGAATTACACAGGAATACAGAGAGGGCCAACACACTAACTTACACAGGAATACAGAGCGGGCCAACACACTGACTTGCACAGGAATACAGAGAGGGCCAACATTGAATTACACAGGAATACAGGGAGGGCAAACATTGAATTACACAGGAATACAGAGATCGCCAACACACTGACTTACACAGGAATACAGAGAGGGCCAACACACTGACTTACACAGGAATACAGAGCGGGCCAACACACTGACTTACACAGGAATACAGGGAGGGCCAACACACTGAATAACACAGGAATACAGAGAGGGCCAACACACTGACTTACACAGGAATACAGAGAGGGCCAAACATTGAATTACACAGGAATACAGAGAGGGCCAACACACTGACTTACACAGGAATACAGAACGGGCCAAACATTGAATGACACAGGAATACAGAGAGGGCCAACACACTGACTTACACAGGAATACAGAAAGGGCCAAATATTGAATTACACAGGAATACAGAGAGGGCCAACACACTGACTTACACAAGGAATACAGGGAGGGCCAAAAATTGAATTACACAGGAATACAGAGAGGGCCAACACACTGACTTACACAGGAATACAGAACGGGCCAAACATTGAATTACACAGGAATACAGAGCTGGCCAACACACTGAATTACACAGGAATACAGAGAGGGCCAACACACTGACTTACACATGAATACAGAGAGGGCCAACACACTGACTTACACAGGAATACAGAGAGGGCCAACACATTGACTTACACATGAATACAGAGAGGGCCAACACACTGACTTACACAGGAATACAGAGATGGCCAACACATTGACTTACACAGGAAGACAGAGAGGGCCAAATATTGAATTACACAGGAATACAGAGCAGGCCAACACACTGACTTACACAGGAATACAGAGAGGGCCAAACATTGAATGACACAGGAATACAGAGAGGGCCAACACACTGACTTACACAGGAATACAGAGAGGGCCAAACATTGAATGACACAGGAATACAGAGAGGGCCAACACACTGACTTACACAGGAATACAGAGAGGGCCAAATATTGAATTACACAGGAATACAGAGAGGGCCAACACATTGACTTACACAGGAATACAGAGAGGGCCAAACATTGAATTACACAGGAATACAGAGAGGGCCAACACACTGACTTACACAGGAATACAGAGAGGGCCAACATTGAATTACACAGGAATACAGAGAGGGCCAACACACTGACTTACATAGGAATACAGAGAGGGCCAACACATTGACTGACACAGGAATACAGAGAGGGCCAACACCACTGACTTACAGAGGAATATAGAGAGGGCCAACACATTGAATTACACAGGAATACAGAGAGGCCCAACACACTAACGTAAACAGGAATACAGAGCGGGCCAACACACTGACTTACACAGGAATACAGAGAGGGCCAACATTGAATTACACAGGAATACAGAGATGGCCAACACACTGACTTACACAGGAATACAGAGAGGGCCAAACATTGAATTGCACAGGAATACAGAGATGGCCAACATACTGACTTACACAGGAATACAGAGATGGCCAACACACTGACTTACTCAAGAATACAGACCTGGCCAAACACTGACATACACAGGAATGCAGAGTGGGCCAACACACTGACTTACACAGGAATACAGAGAGGGCCAACTCACTGACTTACACAAGAATACAGAGAGGGCCAAAAATTGAATTCCACAAGAATACAGAGAGGCCCAACACACTGACTTACACAGGAATACAGAGAGGGCCAACACACTGAATTACACAGGAATACAGAGAGCGCCAACACACTGACTTACACAGGAATACAGAGAGGGCCAACACACTGACTTACACAGGTATACAGACAGGGCCAACACACTGGCTTACACAGGTATACAGAGAGAGCCAAAAATTGAATTACACAGGAATACAGAGAGGGCAAACACACTGACTTACACAGGAATACAGAGCGGGCCAAACATTGAATTAAACAGGAATACAGAGAGGGCAAACACACTGACTTACACAGGAATACAGAAAGGGCCAAACATTCAATTTCACAGGAATACAGAGCAGGCCAGCACACTGACTTACACAGGAATAAAGAGCAGGCCAGCACACTGACTTACACAGGAATACAGAGCGGGCCAAACATTGACTTACATAGGAATACGGAGAGGGCCAACACATTGAATTACACAGGAATATAGAGAGGGCCAACACCACTGACTTACACAGGAATACAGAGAGGGCCAACACCACTGACTTACACAGGAATACAGAGAGGGCCAACACATTGAATTACACAGGAATACAGAGAGGGCCAACACACTGACTTGCACAGGAATACAGAGAGGGCCAACATTGAATTACACAGCAATACAGAGAGGGCCAACATTTAATTACACAGGAATACAGACAGGGCCAACACACTGGCTTACACAGGTATACAGAGAGGGCCAAAAATTGAATTACACAGGAATACAGAGTGAGTCAAACATTGAAAATCACAGGAATACAGAGCGGGCCAACAAACTGACTTACACAGGAATACAGAGCGGGCCAAACATTGAATTAAACAGGAATACAGAGAGGGCCAACACACTGACTTACACAGGAATACAGAAAGGGCCAAACATTCAATTTCACAGGAATACAGAGCAGGCCAGCACACTGACTTACACAGGAATACAGAGCAGGCCAGCACACTGACTTACACAGGAATACAGAGCGGGCCAAACATTGACTTACATAGGAATACAGAGAGGGCCAACACATTGAAATACACGGGAATACAGAGAGGGCCAACACACTGACTTGCACAGGAATACAGAGAGGGCCAACATTGAATTACACAGCAATACAGAGAGGGCCAACATTTAATTACACAGGAATACAGAGAGGGCCAACACACTAACTTACACAGGAATACAGAGCGGGCCAACACACTGATTTACACAGGAATACAGAGAGGTCCAACGCACTGAATAACACAGGAACACAGAGAGGGCCAACACACTGACTTACACAGGATTACAGAGAGGGCCAACACATTGAATTACACAGGAATACAGAGAGGGCCAACACACTGACTTACACAGGAATACAGAACGGGCCAAACATTGAATTACACAGGAATACAGAGCGGGCCAACACACTGAATTACACAGGAATACAGAGAGGGCCAACACACTGACTTGCAAAGGAATACAGAGCATGATAGCACATTAACTTAAACAGGAATACAGAGAGGCCAACACACTGACTTACACAGGAATACAGAGAGGGCCAAAAATTGAATTACACAGGAATACAGAGAGAGCCAATACACTGACTTACACAGGAGTACAGAGCGGGTCAACACACTGACATACACAGGAATACACAGCGGGCCAAACATTGAATTACACAGGAATACAGAGCGGGCCAAACATTGAATTACACAGGAATACAGAGCTGGCCAACACACTGAATTACACAGGAATACAGAGGGCCAAGACACTGACTTACACAGGAATACAGAGAGGGCTAAACATTGACTTACATAGGAATACAGAGAGGGCCAACACACTGACTTACACAGGAATACAGAGAGGGCCAACATTGAATTACACAGGAATACAGGGAGGGCCAACACACTGACTTACATAGGAATACGGAGAGGGCCAACACATTGACTGACACAGGAATACAAAGAGGGCCAACACCACTGACTTGCAGAGGAATATAGAGAGGGCCAACACATTGAATTACACAGGAATACAGAGAAGCCCAACACACTAACGTAAACAGGAATACAGAGCGGGCCAACACACTGACTTACACAGGAATACAGAGAGGGCCAAACATTCAATTACACAGGAATACAGAGAGGGCCAACATTGAATTACACAGGAATACAGAGAAGGCCAACATTGAATTACACAGGAATACAGAGAGGGCCAACATTGAATTACACAGGAATACAGAGAGGACCAACATTGAATTACACAGGAATACAGAGAGGGCCAACATTGAATTACACAGGAATACAGAGAGGGCCAAACATTGAATTACACAATAATACAGAGAGGGCCAACACACTGACTTGCACAGGAATACAGAGAGGGTCAACACACCGACTTCCACAGGTATACAGAGAAGGCTAAACATTGAATTACACAGGAATACAGAGAGGGCCAACACACTGACTTACTTCGGAATACAGAAAGGGCCAACACACTGACTTACACAAGAATACAGAGAGGGCCAACATTGAATTACACAGGAATACAGAGAGGGTCAACACATTGAATTACACAGGAATACAGAGAGGGCCAACACACTGACTTACACAGGAATACAGAACGGGCCAAACATTGAATTACACAGGAATACAGAGCTGGCCAACACACTGAATTACACAGGAATACAGAGAGGGCCAACACACTGACTTACACATGAATACAGAGAGGGCCAACACACTGACTTACACAGGAATACAGAGAGGGCCAACACATTGACTTACACATGAATACAGAGAGGGTCAACACACTGACTTACACAGGAATACAGAGAGGGCCAACACACTGACTTACACAGGAATACAGAGATGGCCAACACATTGACTTACACAGGAAGACAGAGAGGGCCAAATATTGAATTACACAGGAATACAGAGCAGGCCAACACACTGACTTACACAGGAATACAGAGAGGGCCAAACATTGAATGACACAGGAATACAGAGAGGGCCAACACACTGACTTACACAGGAATACAGAGAGGGCCAAACATTGAATGACACAGGAATACAGAGAGGGCCAACACACTGACTTACACAGGAATACAGAGAGGGCCAAATATTGAATTACACAGGAATACAGAGAGGGCCAACACATTGACTTACACAGGAATACAGAGAGGGCCAAACATTGAATTACACAGGAATACAGAGAGGGCCAACACACTGACTTACATAGGAATACAGAGAGGGCCAACACATTTACTGACACAGGAATACAGAGAGGGCCAACACCACTGACTTACAGAGGAATATAGAGAGGGCCAACACATTGAATTACACAGGAATACAGAGAGGCCCAACACACTAACGTAAACAGGAATACAGAGCGGGCCAACACACTGACTTACACAGGAATACAGAGAGGGCCAACATTGAATTACACAGGAATACAGAGATGGCCAACACACTGACTTACACAGGAATACAGAGAGGGCCAAACATTGAATTGCACAGGAATACAGAGATGGCCAACATACTGACTTACACAGGAATACAGAGATGGCCAACACACTGACTTACTCAAGAATACAGACCTGGCCAAACACTGACATACACAGGAATGCAGAGTGGGCCAACACACTGACTTACACAGGAATACAGAGAGGGCCAACTCACTGACTTACACAAGAATACAGAGAGGGCCAAAAATTGAATTCCACAAGAATACAGAGAGGCCCAACACACTGACTTACACAGGAATACAGAGAGGGCCAACACACTGAATTACACAGGAATACAGAGAGCGCCAGCACACTGACTTACACAGGAATACAGAGAGGGCCAACACACTGACTTACACAGGTATACAGACAGGGCCAACACACTGGCTTACACAGGTATACAGAGAGAGCCAAAAATTGAATTACACAGGAATACAGAGAGGGCAAACACACTGACTTACACAGGAATACAGAGCGGGCCAAACATTGAATTAAACAGGAATACAGAGAGGGCAAACACACTGACTTACACAGGAATACAGAAAGGGCCAAACATTCAATTTCACAGGAATACAGAGCAGGCCAGCACACTGACTTACACAGGAATAAAGAGCAGGCCAGCACACTGACTTACACAGGAATACAGAGCGGGCCAAACATTGACTTACATAGGAATACGGAGAGGGCCAACACATTGAATTACACAGGAATATAGAGAGGGCCAACACCACTGACTTACACAGGAATACAGAGAGGGCCAACACCACTGACTTACACAGGAATACAGAGGGGCCAACACATTGAATTACACAGGAATACAGAGAGGGCCAACACACTGACTTGCACAGGAATACAGAGAGGGCCAACATTGAATTACACAGCAATACAGAGAGGGCCAAACATTTAATTACACAGGAATACAGACAGGGCCAACACACTAGCTTACACAGGTATACAGAGAGGGCCAAAAATTGAATTACACAGGAATACAGAGTGAGTCAAACATTGAAAATCACAGGAATACAGAGCGGGCCAACACACTGACTTACACAGGAATACAGAGCGGGCCAAACATTGAATTAAACAGGAATACAGAGAGGGCCAACACACTGACTTACACAGGAATACAGAGCGGGCCAAACATTCAATTTCACAGGAATACAGAGCAGGCCAGCACACTGACTTACACAGGAATACAGAGCAGGCCAGCACACTGACTTACACAGGAATACAGAGCGGGCCAAACATTGACTTACATAGGAATACAGAGAGGGCCAACACATTGAAATACACGGGAATACAGAGAGGGCCAACACACTGACTTGCACAGGAATACAGAGAGGGCCAACATTGAATTACACAGCAATACAGAGAGGGCCAACATTTAATTACACAGGAATACAGAGAGGGCCAACACACTAACTTACACAGGAATACAGAGCGGGCCAACACACTGACTTACACAGGAATACAGAGAGGTCCAACGCACTGAATAACACAGGAACACAGAGAGGGCCAACACACTGACTTACACAGGATTACAGAGAGGGCCAACACATTGAATTACACAGGAATACAGAGAGGGCCAACACACTGACTTACACAGGAATACAGAACGGGCCAAACATTGAATTACACAGGAATACAGAGCGGGCCAACACACTGAATTACACAGGAATACAGAGAGGGCCAACACACTGACTTGCAAAGGAATACAGAGCATGATAGCACATTAACTTAAACAGGAATACAGAGAGGCCAACACACTGACTTACACAGGAATACAGAGAGGGCCAAAAATTGAATTACACAGGAATACAGAGAGAGCCAATACACTGACTTACACAGGAGTACAGAGCGGGTCAACACACTGACATACACAGGAATACACAGCGGGCCAAACATTGAATTACACAGGAATACAGAGCGGGCCAAACATTGAATTACACAGGAATACAGAGCTGGCCAACACACTGAATTACACAGGAATACAGAGGGCCAACACACTGACTTACATAGGAATACAGAGAGGGCCAACACATTGACTGACACAGGAATACAAAGAGGGCCAACACCACTGACTTACAGAGGAATATAGAGAGGGCCAACACATTGAATTACACAGGAATACAGAGAAGCCCAACACACTAACGTAAACAGGAATACAGAGCGGGCCAACACACTGACTTACACAGGAATACAGAGAGGGCCAACATTGAATTACACAGGAATACAGAGATGGCCAACACACTGACTTACACAGGAATACAGAGAGGGCCAAACATTGAATTGCACAGGAATACAGAGATGGCCAACATACTGACTTACACAGGAATACAGAGATGGCCAACACACTGACTTGCACAAGAATACAGACCTGGCCAAACACTGACATACACAGGAATGCAGAGTGGGCCAACACACTGACTTACACAGGAATACAGAGAGGGCCAACTCACTGATTTACATAAGAATACAGAGAGGGCCAAAAATTGAATTACACAAGAATACAGAGAGGGCCAACACACTGACTTACACAGGAATAGAGAGTGGGCATACACACTGAATTACACAGGAATACAGAGAGCGCCAACACACTGACTTACACAGGAATACAGAGAGGGCCAAGACACTGACTTACACAGGTATACAGACAGGGCCAACACACTGGCTTACACAGGTATACAGAGAGGGCCAAAAATTGAATTACACAGGAATACAGAGTGAGTCAAACATTGAAAATCACAGGAATACAGAGCAGGCCAACACACTGACTTACACAGGAATACAGAGCGGGCCAAACATTGAATTAAACAGGAATACAGAGAGGGCCAACACACTGACTTACACAGGAATACAGAAAGGGCCAAACATTCAATTTCACAGGAATACAGAGCAGGCCAGCACACTGACTTACACAGGAATACAGAGCGGGCCAAACATTGACTTACATAGGAATACAGAGAGGGCCAACACATTGAATTACACAGGAATATAGAGAGGGCCAACACCACTGACTTATACAGGAATACAGAGAGGGCCAACACCACTGACTTACACAGGAATACAGAGAGGGCCAACACATTGAATTACACAGGAATACAGAGAGGGCCAACACACTGACTTACACAGGAATACAGAACGGGTCAAACATTGAATAACACAGGAATACAGAGCAGGCCAACACACTGACTTACACAGGAATACAGTGCGGGACAAACATTGAATTAAACAGGAATACAGAGAGGGCCAACACACTGACTTACACAGGAATACAGAAAGGGCCAAACATTCAATTTCACAGGAATACAGAGCAGGCCAGCACACTGACTTACACAGGAATACAGAGCGGGCCAAACATTGAATAACACAGGAATACAGAGAGGGCCAAACATTGAATTACACAGGAATACAGAGAAGGCCAACATTGAATTACACAGGAATACAGAGAGGGCCAACATTGAATTACACAGGAATACAGAGAGGGCCAACATTGAATTACACAGGAATACAGAGAGGGCCAACATTGAATTACACAGGAATACAGAGAGGGCCAACATTGAATTACACAGGAATACAGAGAGGGCCAACATTGAATTACACAGGAATACAGAGAGGGCCAACATTGAATTACACAGGAATACAGAGAGGGCCAACATTGAATTACACAGGAATACAGAGAGGGCCAACATTGAATTACACAGGAATACAGAGAGGGCCAAACATTGAATTACACAGGAATACAGAGAGGGCCAACATTGAATTACACAGGAATACAGAGAGGGCCAACATTGAATTACACAGGAATACAGAGAGGGCCAACATTGAATTACACAGGAATACAGAGAGGGCCAACATTGAATTACACAGGAATACAGAGAGGGCCAAACATTGAATTACACAGGAATACAGAGAGGGCCAACACACTGACTTGCACAGGAATACAGAACGGGCCAAACATTGAATTACACAGGAATACAGAGAGGGTCAACACACCGACTTCCACAGGTATACAGAGAAGGCTAAACATTGAATTACACAGGAATACAGAGAGGGCCAACACACTGACTTACATAGGAATACAGAAAGGGCCAACACACTGACTTACACAAGAATACAGAGAGGGCCAACATTGAATTACACAGGAATACAGAGAGGGTCAACACATTGACTTACACAGGAATACAGAGAGGGCCAACACATTGACTTACACAGGAATACAGAGAGGGCCAACATTGAATTACACAGGAATACAGAGAGGGCCAACACACTGACTTACACAGGAATACAGAGCGGGCCAACACACTGACTTACACAGGAATACAGAGAGGGCCAACACACGAACTTACACAGGAATACAGAGCGGGCCAACACACTGACTCACACAGGAATACAGAGCGGGCCAGCGCACAGAATAACACAGGAATACAGAGCGGGCCAACACACTGAATAACACAGGAATACAGAGCTGGCCAACACACTGGCTTACACAGGAATACACAGAGGGCCAACACACTGACTTACTTAGGAATACAGAGAGGGCCAACATTGAATTACACAGGAATACAGAGAGGGCCAACACACTGACTTACACAGGAATACAGAGAGGGCCAACACCACTGACTTACAGAGGAATATAGAGAGGGCCAACACATTGAATTACACAGGAATACAGAGCGGGCCAACAAACTGACTTACACAGGAATACAGAGAGAGCCAACATTGAATTACACAGGAATACAGAGATGGCCAACTTTGAAATACACAGGAATACAGAGAGGGCCAACACACTGACTTACACAGGAATACAGAGAGGGCCAAACATTGAATTACACAGGAATATAGAATGGGCCAAAAATTGAATTACACAGGAATACAGAGAGGGCCAACACACTGACTTGCACAGGTATACAGAGAGGGCCAACACACTAACTTACACAGGAATACAGAGCGGGCCAACACACTGACTTACACAGGAATACAGAGAGGGCCAACACACTGAATAACACAGGAACACAGAGATGGCCAACACACTGACTTGCACAGGAATACAGAGAGGGCCAACACACTGACTTACACAGGAATACAGAGAGCGCCAACACACTGACTTACACAGGTATACCGAGAGGGCCACCACACTGACTTACACAGGTATACAGAGAGGGCCAAAAATTGAATTACACAGGAATACAGAATGGGTCAAACATTGAATAACACAGGAATACAGAGCGGGTCAAACATTGAATAACACAGGAATACAGAGCGGGCCAACACACTGACTTGCACAGGAATACAGTGCGGGCCAAACATTGAATTAAACAGGAATACAGAGAGGGCCAACACACTGACTTACACAGGAATACAGAAAGGGCTAAACATTCAATTTCACAGGAATACAGAGCAGGCCAGCACACTGACTTGCACAGGAATACAGTGCGGGCCAAACATTGAATTAAACAGGAATACAGAGAGGGCCAACACACTGACTTACACAGGAATACAGAGAGGGCTAAACATTGACTTACACAGGAATACAGAGAGGGCCAAACATTGAATTACACAGGAATACAGAGAGGGCCAACATTGAATTACACAGGAATACAGAGAGGGCCAACACACTGACTTACACAGGAATACAGAGAGGGCCAACATTGAATTACACAGGAATACAGAGAGGGCCAACACACTGACTTACATAGGAATACAGAGAGGGCCAACACATTGACTGACACAGGAATACAGAGAGGGCCAACACCACTGACTTACAGAGGAATATAGAGAGGGCCAACACATTGAATTACACAGGAATACAGAGAGGCCCAACACACTAACGTAAACAGGAATACAGAGCGGGCCAACACACTGACTTACACAGGAATACAGAGAGGGCCAACATTGAATTACACAGGAATACAGAGATGGCCAACACACTGACTTACACAGGAATACAGAGAGGGCCAAACATTGAATTGCACAGGAATACAGAGATGGCCAACATACTGACTTACACAGGAATACAGAGATGGCCAACACACTGACTTACTCAAGAATACAGACCTGGCCAAACACTGACATACACAGGAATGCAGAGTGGGCCAACACACTGACTTACACAGGAATACAGAGAGGGCCAACTCACTGACTTACACAAGAATACAGAGAGGGCCAAAAATTGAATTCCACAAGAATACAGAGAGGCCCAACACACTGACTTACACAGGAATACAGAGAGGGCCAACACACTGAATTACACAGGAATACAGAGAGCGCCAGCACACTGACTTACACAGGAATACAGAGAGGGCCAACACACTGACTTACACAGGTATACAGACAGGGCCAACACACTGGCTTACACAGGTATACAGAGAGAGCCAAAAATTGAATTACACAGGAATACAGAGAGGGCAAACACACTGACTTACACAGGAATACAGAGCGGGCCAAACATTGAATTAAACAGGAATACAGAGAGGGCAAACACACTGACTTACACAGGAATACAGAAAGGGCCAAACATTCAATTTCACAGGAATACAGAGCAGGCCAGCACACTGACTTACACAGGAATAAAGAGCAGGCCAGCACACTGACTTACACAGGAATACAGAGCGGGCCAAACATTGACTTACATAGGAATACGGAGAGGGCCAACACATTGAATTACACAGGAATATAGAGAGGGCCAACACCACTGACTTACACAGGAATACAGAGAGGGCCAACACCACTGACTTACACAGGAATACAGAGGGGCCAACACATTGAATTACACAGGAATACAGAGAGGGCCAACACACTGACTTGCACAGGAATACAGAGAGCGCCAACATTGAATTACACAGCAATACAGAGAGGGCCAAACATTTAATTACACAGGAATACAGACAGGGCCAACACACTAGCTTACACAGGTATACAGAGAGGGCCAAAAATTGAATTACACAGGAATACAGAGTGAGTCAAACATTGAAAATCACAGGAATACAGAGCGGGCCAACACACTGACTTACACAGGAATACAGAGCGGGCCAAACATTGAATTAAACAGGAATACAGAGAGGGCCAACACACTGACTTACACAGGAATACAGAGCGGGCCAAACATTCAATTTCACAGGAATACAGAGCAGGCCAGCACACTGACTTACACAGGAATACAGAGCAGGCCAGCACACTGACTTACACAGGAATACAGAGCGGGCCAAACATTGACTTACATAGGAATACAGAGAGGGCCAACACATTGAAATACACGGGAATACAGAGAGGGCCAACACACTGACTTGCACAGGAATACAGAGAGGGCCAACATTGAATTACACAGCAATACAGAGAGGGCCAACATTTAATTACACAGGAATACAGAGAGGGCCAACACACTAACTTACACAGGAATACAGAGCGGGCCAACACACTGACTTACACAGGAATACAGAGAGGTCCAACGCACTGAATAACACAGGAACACAGAGAGGGCCAACACACTGACTTACACAGGATTACAGAGAGGGCCAACACATTGAATTACACAGGAATACAGAGAGGGCCAACACACTGACTTACACAGGAATACAGAACGGGCCAAACATTGAATTACACAGGAATACAGAGCGGGCCAACACACTGAATTACACAGGAATACAGAGAGGGCCAACACACTGACTTGCAAAGGAATACAGAGCATGATAGCACATTAACTTAAACAGGAATACAGAGAGGCCAACACACTGACTTACACAGGAATACAGAGAGGGCCAAAAATTGAATTACACAGGAATACAGAGAGAGCCAATACACTGACTTACACAGGAGTACAGAGCGGGTCAACACACTGACATACACAGGAATACACAGCGGGCCAAACATTGAATTACACAGGAATACAGAGCGGGCCAAACATTGAATTACACAGGAATACAGAGCTGGCCAACACACTGAATTACACAGGAATACAGAGGGCCAACACACTGACTTACACAGGAATACAGAGAGGGCTAAACATTGACTTACATAGGAATACAGAGAGGGCCAACACACTGACTTACACAGGAATACAGAGAGGGCCAACATTGAATTACACAGGAATACAGGGAGGGCCAACACACTGACTTACATAGGAATACAGAGAGGGCCAACACATTGACTGACACAGGAATACAAAGAGGGCCAACACCACTGACTTACAGAGGAATATAGAGAGGGCCAACACATTGAATTACACAGGAATACAGAGAAGCCCAACACACTAACGTAAACAGGAATACAGAGCGGGCCAACACACTGACTTACACAGGAATACAGAGAGGGCCAACATTGAATTACACAGGAATACAGAGATGGCCAACACACTGACTTACACAGGAATACAGAGAGGGCCAAACATTGAATTGCACAGGAATACAGAGATGGCCAACATACTGACTTACACAGGAATACAGAGATGGCCAACACACTGACTTGCACAAGAATACAGACCTGGCCAAACACTGACATACACAGGAATGCAGAGTGGGCCAACACACTGACTTACACAGGAATACAGAGAGGGCCAACTCACTGATTTACATAAGAATACAGAGAGGGCCAAAAATTGAATTACACAAGAATACAGAGAGGGCCAACACACTGACTTACACAGGAATAGAGAGTGGGCATACACACTGAATTACACAGGAATACAGAGAGCGCCAACACACTGACTTACACAGGAATACAGAGAGGGCCAAGACACTGACTTACACAGGTATACAGACAGGGCCAACACACTGGCTTACACAGGTATACAGAGAGGGCCATAAATTGAATTACACAGGAATACAGAGTGAGTCAAACATTGAAAATCACAGGAATACAGAGCAGGCCAACACACTGACTTACACAGGAATACAGAGCGGGCCAAACATTGAATTAAACAGGAATACAGAGAGGGCCAACACACTGACTTACACAGGAATACAGAAAGGGCCAAACATTCAATTTCACAGGAATACAGAGCAGGCCAGCACACTGACTTACACAGGAATACAGAGCGGGCCAAACATTGACTTACATAGGAATACAGAGAGGGCCAACACATTGAATTACACAGGAATATAGAGAGGGCCAACACCACTGACTTATACAGGAATACAGAGAGGGCCAACACCACTGACTTACACAGGAATACAGAGAGGGCCAACACATTGAATTACACAGGAATACAGAGAGGGCCAACACACTGACTTACACAGGAATACAGAACGGGTCAAACATTGAATAACACAGGAATACAGAGCAGGCCAACACACTGACTTACACAGGAATACAGTGCGGGACAAACATTGAATTAAACAGGAATACAGAGAGGGCCAACACACTGACTTACACAGGAATACAGAAAGGGCCAAACATTCAATTTCACAGGAATACAGAGCAGGCCAGCACACTGACTTACACAGGAATACAGAGCGGGCCAAACATTGAATAACACAGGAATACAGAGAGGGCCAACACATTGAATTACACAGGAATACAGAGAAGGCCAACATTGAATTACACAGGAATACAGAGAGGGCCAACATTGAATTACACAGGAATACAGAGAGGGCCAACATTGAATTACACAGGAATACAGAGAGGGCCAACATTGAATTACACAGGAATACAGAGAGGGCCAACATTGAATTACACAGGAATACAGAGAGGGCCAACATTGAATTACACAGGAATACAGAGAGGGCCAACATTGAATTACACAGGAATACAGAGAGGGCCAACATTGAATTACACAGGAATACAGAGAGGGCCAACATTGAATTACACAGGAATACAGAGAGGGCCAAACATTGAATTACACAGGAATACAGAGAGGGCCAACATTGAATTACACAGGAATACAGAGAGGGCCAACATTGAATTACACAGGAATACAGAGAGGGCCAACATTGAATTACACAGGAATACAGAGAGGGCCAACATTGAATTACACAGGAATACAGAGAGGGCCAAACATTGAATTACACAGGAATACAGAGAGGGCCAACACACTGACTTGCACAGGAATACAGAACGGGCCAAACATTGAATTACACAGGAATACAGAGAGGGTCAACACACCGACTTCCACAGGTATACAGAGAAGGCTAAACATTGAATTACACAGGAATACAGAGAGGGCCAACACACTGACTTACATAGGAATACAGAAAGGGCCAACACACTGACTTACACAAGAATACAGAGAGGGCCAACATTGAATTACACAGGAATACAGAGAGGGTCAACACATTGACTTACACAGGAATACAGAGAGGGCCAACACATTGACTTACACAGGAATACAGAGAGGGCCAACATTGAATTACACAGGAATACAGAGAGGGCCAACACACTGACTTACACAGGAATACAGAGCGGGCCAACACACTGACTTACACAGGAATACAGAGAGGGCCAACACACGAACTTACACAGGAATACAGAGCGGGCCAACACACTGACTCACACAGGAATACAGAGCGGGCCAGCGCACAGAATAACACAGGAATACAGAGCGGGCCAACACACTGAATAACACAGGAATACAGAGCTGGCCAACACACTGGCTTACACAGGAATACACAGAGGGCCAACACACTGACTTACTTAGGAATACAGAGAGGGCCAACATTGAATTACACAGGAATACAGAGAGGGCCAACACACTGACTTACACAGGAATACAGAGAGGGCCAACACCACTGACTTACAGAGGAATATAGAGAGGGCCAACACATTGAATTACACAGGAATACAGAGCGGGCCAACACACTGACTTACACAGGAATACAGAGAGAGCCAACATTGAATTACACAGGAATACAGAGATGGCCAACTTTGAAATACACAGGAATACAGAGAGGGCCAACACACTGACTTACACAGGAATACAGAGAGGGCCAAACATTGAATTACACAGGAATATAGAATGGGCCAAAAATTGAATTACACAGGAATACAGAGAGGGCCAACACACTGACTTGCACAGGTATACAGAGAGGGCCAACACACTAACTTACACAGGAATACAGAGCGGGCCAACACACTGACTTACACAGGAATACAGAGAGGGCCAACACACTGAATAACACAGGAACACAGAGATGGCCAACACACTGACTTGCACAGGAATACAGAGAGGGCCAACACACTGACTTACACAGGAATACAGAGAGCGCCAACACACTGACTTACACAGGTATACCGAGAGGGCCACCACACTGACTTACACAGGTATACAGAGAGGGCCAAAAATTGAATTACACAGGAATACAGAATGGGTCAAACATTGAATAACACAGGAATACAGAGCGGGTCAAACATTGAATAACACAGGAATACAGAGCGGGCCAACACACTGACTTGCACAGGAATACAGTGCGGGCCAAACATTGAATTAAACAGGAATACAGAGAGGGCCAACACACTGACTTACACAGGAATACAGAAAGGGCTAAACATTCAATTTCACAGGAATACAGAGCAGGCCAGCACACTGACTTGCACAGGAATACAGTGCGGGCCAAACATTGAATTAAACAGGAATACAGAGAGGGCCAACACACTGACTTACACAGGAATACAGAGAGGGCTAAACATTGACTTACACAGGAATACAGAGAGGGCCAAACATTGAATTACACAGGAATACAGAGAGGGCCAACATTGAATTACACAGGAATACAGAGAGGGCCAACACACTGACTTACACAGGAATACAGAGAGGGCCAACATTGAATTACACAGGAATACAGAGAGGGCCAACACACTGACTTACATAGGAATACAGAGAGGGCCAACACATTGACTGACACAGGAATACAGAGAGGGCCAACACCACTGACTTACAGAGGAATATAGAGAGGGCCAACACATTGAATTACACAGGAATACAGAGAGGCCCAACACACTAACGTAAACAGGAATACAGAGCGGGCCAACATACTGACTTACACAGGAACACAGAGAGGGTCAATATTGAATTACACAGGAATACAGAGATGGCCAACACACTGATTTACACAGGAATACAGAGAGGGCCAAACATTGAATTGCACAGGAATACAGAGATGGCCAACATACTGACTTACACAGGAATACAGAGATGGCCAACACACTGACTTACACAAGAATACAGACCTGGCCAAACACTGACTTACACAGGAATGCAGAGTGGGCCAACACACTGACTTACACAGGAATACAGAGAGGGCCAACTCACTGACTTACACAAGAATACAGAGAGGGCCAAAAATTGAATTACACAAGAATACAGAGAGGGCCAACACACTGACTTACACAGGAATACAGAGAGGGCCAACACACTGACTTACACAGGAATACAGAGAGCGCCAACACACTGACTTACACAGGAATACAGAGAGGGCCAACACACTGACTTACACAGGTATACAGACAGGGCCAACACACTGGCTTACACAGGTATACAGAGAGGGCCAAAAATTGAATTACACAGGAATACAGAGTGAGTCAAACATTGAAAATCACAGGAATACAGAGCAGGCCAACACACTGACTTACACAGGAATACAGAGCGGGCCAAACATTGAATTAAACAGGAATACAGAGAGGGCCAACACACTGACTTACACAGGAATACAGAAAGGGCCAAACATTCAATTTCACAGGAATACAGAGCAGGCCAGCACACTGACTTACACAGGAATACAGAGCGGGCCAAACATTGACTTACATAGGAATACAGAGAGGGCCAACACATTGAATTACACAGGAATATAGAGAGGGCCAACACCACTGACTTACACAGGAATACAGAGAGGGCCAACACCACTGACTTACACAGGAATACAGAGAGGGCCAACACATTGAATTACACAGGAATACAGAGAGGGCCAACACACTGACTTGCACAGGAATACAGAGAGGGCCAACATTGAATTACACAGCAATACAGAGAGGGCCAACATTTAATTACACAGGAACACAGAGAGGGCCAACACACTGACTTACACAGGAATAGAGAGAGGGCCAAACATTGAATTACACAGGAATATAGAGAGGGCCAACACACTGACTTACACAGGAATAGAGAGAGGGTCAAATATAAAATTACACAGGAATATAGAGAGGGCCAACACACTGACTTAGACAGGAATACAGAAAGGTCCATATATTGACTTCACAGGTATACAGTGAGGGCAACACACTGACTTACACAGGTATACAGAGAGCGCCAACACACTGACTTACACAGGTATACAGAGAGGGTCAAGAGATTGACTTACACAGGTATACAGAGAGGGGCAATACACTGACTTACACAGGTATACAGAAAGGGCCAACACACTGACTTACACAGGAATACAGAGCTGGCCAAACATTGAATTAAACAGGAATACAGAGAGGGCCAACACACTGACTTACACAGGAATACAGAAAGGGCCAAACATTCAATTACACAGGAATACAGAGAGGGCGAAACATTGAATGACACAGGAATACAGAGAGGGCCAACACACTGACTTACACAGGAATATAGAGCGGGCCAAACATTGAATTACACAGGAATACAGAGCAGGCCAGCACACTGACTTACACAAGAATACAGAGCGGGCCAAACATTGAATTACACAGAAATACAGAGGGGGCCAACACCACTGACTTCCACAGGAATACAGAGAGGGCCAACACATTGAATTACACAGGAATACAGAGAGGGCCAACACACTGAATAACACAGGAATACAGAGAGGGCCAACACACTGAATTACACAGGAATACAGAGAGGGCCAACACACTGAATAACACAGGAATATAGAGAGGGCCAACACACTGAATTACACAGGAATACAGAGAGGGCCAACACACTGAATAACACAGGAATACAGAGAGGGCCAACACACTGAATTACACAGGAATACAGAGAAGGCCAAACATTGAATTACACAGGAATACAGAGAGGGCCAACACATTGAATTACACAGGAATACAGAGAGGGCCAACACATTGACTTACATAGGAATACAGAGAGGGCCAACACATTGAATTACACAGGAATATAGAGAGGGCCAACACCACTGACTTACACAGGAATACAGAGAGGGCCAACACCACTGACTTACACAGGAATACAGAGAGGGCCAACACATTGAATTACACAGGAATACAGAGAGGGCCAACATACTGACTTGCACAGGAATACAGAGAGGGCCAACATTGAATTACACAGCAATACAGAGAGGGCCAACATTGAATTACACAGGAATACAGAGAGGGCCAACACACTGACTTACACAGGAATAGAGAGAGGGTAAAATATAAAATTACACAGGAATATAGAGAGGGCCAACACACTGACTTACACAGGAATAGAGAGAGGGTCAAATATAAAATTACACAGGAATATAGAGAGGGCCAACACACTGACTTAGACAGGAATACAGAAAGGTCCATATATTGACTTCACAGGTATACAGTGAGGGCAAC